>NW_005361076.1:483267-515663 GCF_000412655.1 Myotis brandtii
AAAAAAAGGAGACATATGTAATACTCTTTGTAATACTTTAAGCAATAAAAAAAATTTTTTTAAATAAAAAATAAATAAAATGGCTATAACGTCCAGCCTTATAGAGCTGTTATGAGGCTTTGGGGCATGTGAAAGCAGTATATAAACTGTACACCCCTGTGCAAAAAAAAAAAAATTCTAAAAAATAAATAAAATGGCTATAACGTCCAGCCTTATAGAGCTGTTATGAGGCTTTGGGGCATGTGAAAGCAGTATATAAACTGTACACCCCTGTGCAAAAAAAAAAAAATTCTATTCTCATTGTTTTCTTCATATTGCTAATATTCCTCTTCCCTTTTCCTACACAATTGTTTTTTTCACAACTCAATTTTTTTCACGACTCTTTTCTTTAACTCTTTTCTTTAACTCTTTTCTTTTTCTCCTCAGCTGTTCCTTTCTCATCCTTTTCCTTTTCTTATTTTAGATCTACCTGCTTTCTCCTCTATTTTCCTTTTCATTTTTTTGTTTTTGTTTTTCTTTACATCCTCCTTTATTTCAAACATTTCCTTCCCCTAGTCCCCTAATTTTTTAATGTTTATTTTCTTTATTTTAGCTCTGCATTGACATATTCCTTCCCTGCTGATGCTTTTTTGTAGTTTTTTATTTGGGCTTTTTGTTTGTTGCTTTGGTTAGTTGGTTGGTTGGTTTTTTCCTCATATTTTTTCTTTCTTTTTTTCTATCATTCTTGCTATCTTTTCTCTTTCCCCATTCTCTCTTCCCTCGTGGTTGCTTTTGTTGGTGCCGTAGTGGGTCTTGTGTATGTTTTCCTTTTATTCCATTTATTTTGTGTTTTGTTGTGTTATATTTTGTTCTGTTCAGTCAGCACCCACATAACAGCTTACATGACTTGGTCAGGGTGAGCCACAGAGTCAGCCAGCCTAAGAGGAGACTCCATCCATGAACAGGGGGCAATATCAACACCCAACTACAACAGGAGAATTCCAATAACTCAAGAAAGGGCTTAGGATTAGGGTTAGGGTTACTGTTGGGGTTAGTATTAGAGGAGTTTTACCAAACATTCATAGAAAAACTAACACCCATCCTCCTCTATTGCAAAAAATTGCAAAAAATTCAAGAAGGAACATTTCCAAGCTCTTTCTATTAATCCAGCATCACCTTAATTCCAAAACAAGCTAAAAACATAACAAGGAAAGTGAATTATAGGCCAATATCTCTGATGAACATAGATATTAAAATTGGATCCAGCAATATGTTAAAAAGATAATACACCATGACCAATTTGGATTTATTTCAGGGATGCAAGACTGGTACAATGTTCACAAATCAATAAATTATATAGATCACATAAACAGATTGCAAGACACAAAACACAATATCATATCAATTGCTGCATAAATTGCATTTGACAAAATCCAACACCCATTTTTTTATAAAAACTCCCAGCAAAGTAGGAATAGAGCAGTGGTTCTCAATCTTCCTAATGCTGCGACCCTTTAATACAGTTCCTCATGTTGTGGTGACCCCCAACCATAAAATTGTTTTTGTTGCTACTTAATAACTGTAATTTTGCTACTGTTATGAATCATAATGTAAATATCTGATATGCTACATGTGTTTTCCGAGGGCCACGACCCACAGGTTGAGAACTGCTGGAATAGAGGGATCATACCTCAACATAATAAAGGCTATATATGACAAACCTATAGCTAACATCATATTCAATGGGTAAAAACTAAAAAAATTTCTCCTAAGAACAGGAATAAGACAAGGATGCCTGCTTTCACCACTCATATTAAACATAGTAATGGAAGTCCTAGCCATAATAATCAGAAGAGATTATTGGAAAGGAGGAAGTAAAACTGTCATTATTCACAGATGACATGATATTGTACATAGAAAAATGTAAAGACACCTTCAAAAATCTATGAGATTGAGTAAATGAATTCAGCATTGTAACAGGATAGAAAATTAAAACCCAGAAATTATCGGCATTTTTATACACCAATAAAGAACTGTCAGAAAGACAAAAGAAAGAAACACATAATCCCATTTACCGTTGCAACAACAAAAAAACAAGATATTTAAGAATAAACTTAATCAAGAAGGTAAAATCTTGTACTCAGAAAACTACAGGATGTTGAAAAAAGAGATAGAGGAAGATATAAACAAGTGAAAGAATATACTGTGTTTATGGACTGTTAGAGTCTACATCATTAAAATGTCCATACTACCAAAAGCAATTTATAGATTCAATGCAATCCTTATTTAAATACCAATGGCATATTTCACACATCTAGAACAACACTAGAAAATTTTATATAGATCCAAAAAAGGCCCAGAATAGCTTCAGCAATCTTTTTTTTAATTTTTAATTTAATTTTTTAATTTTCTTTATTGATTAAGGTATTAGATATGTGTCCTTTTCCTCCATTGCTCCCCCACCCCCCTGCTCATGCCCTCACAGCCCCCCCTGGTGTCTGTGTCTATTGGTTATGCTTATATACATGCATACAAATTCTTTGGGTGATCTCTCTCCCTTACCCCCACGCTCCCCTGCCTTCCCTCTGAGGTTTAATGGTCTGATCAATGCTTCTCTGTCTCTGGATCTGTTTTTGTTCATCAGTTTATGTTGCAGCAATCTTGACAAAGAAGAATAAAGTTGAAGGAATCACAATACCAGATATCAAGTTATACTACAAAGCCACTGTACTCTAAACAGCCTGGTACTAGCACAAGAGCAGCATATAGATCAATGAAAGAAGACAGAGAACCCAGAAGTCAACCCAAGCCATTAAGCTCAATAAATATTTGACAAAAGGAGGCAAGAGCATACAATGGAGTCAAGACAGTCTCTTCTATAAATGGTGTTGGGAAATAGGGCAGGTACATGCAATAAAAAATGAAACTAGACCACCAACTTACACCATACACAAGAGTAAACTCAAAATGGAAAAAAGACTTAAATGTAAGTCGTGAAACCATAAAAATCTTAGAAGAAACCATAGGCAGCAAAATCTCAGACATCTCTCATAGCAATATATTTATACATACATCTCCTAAAGAAAAGGAAACTAGAGAGAAAATAAACAAATGGGACTGCACCTAATTTAAAAGCTTCTGCCCAGCAAAAGAAACCATCAACAAAATGAAAAGAGAGTCTACTGTTTGGGAAAACATATTTGCCAATGATACATCTGATAGAGGGTTAATTTCCAAAATATGTAAGTACAACTTAACAAAAGGAAGACAAATAATCCAATTACAAAATGGACAAAGGAACTAAATAGACACTTTTCTCCAAAGTGCCATACAGAAAGCCAAGAGACATATGAAAAAACGTTCAAAGTCACTAATCATCAGAGAGATGCAAATTAAAACGACAAGGAGGTATCACCTCACACCTGTCAGAATGGCTATCATCAACAAATCAACAAAGAGCAAGTGTTGGTGAGGTTGTCGAGAAAAGGGAACCCTAGTACAGTGCTGGTGGGAATGCAGACTGGTGCAGCCACTATGGAAGACAGTATGGAGTTTCTTCAAAAATTAAAAATGAACTTCCATTTGACCCAGTAATCCCACTTCTAGGACTATATCATAAGAAATCAGAAACACCAATCAGAAAGAATATATGCACTCCTATGTCCATAGCATGGCAATTTACAATAGCTAAGATTTAGATACAGCCCGAGTGCCTGTCAGCATGGATATATATGGAAAGTATTATGCAAAGCAAAATAAGCCAGTTGTAGAATGGTATCACATGACTTCACTCATATGTAGAA
The DNA here is from genome assembly GCF_000412655.1 of Myotis brandtii. NCBI lineage: Eukaryota > Metazoa > Chordata > Mammalia > Chiroptera > Vespertilionidae > Myotis > Myotis brandtii. The sequence goes on from NW_005361076.1 coordinate 487,050, forward strand.
TCTAATGAACAAAATAAACTGATGAGCAAAATAGATCCAGAGACATTGAAGCATGGAAGACTGATTAATTTCTGAGGGAAGGCGGGGGGTGGAGTGGGGTGAAGAATAATTAATAAGGGAACTTATATGTATATATGCATAGCCCATGGACACAGAAAATAGAGTGGTGAAGGCTTGGGAGGGGGGTGGGTGTGGGGTGGAGGGGTCAATGGGAAAAAAACAACAACAAAGGGGATATCTGTAATACTTTCAACAATAAAGATAAATTTTAAAAAAACCACAAGTTTCTGTTATCTTATCTACCTCAACTATTCTAAATCACACTTATTTTTTGTGCAGTAACTTACTCACTAGTATCCTGACTCCAATTTATCTCCAATGCAATCCATTTTCCACATAGTCATCAGTATGATCTTTTTAAATCATATATTTAATTATTTTTATCTACTTGCTGCAAACATTTTAGCTTTTAGCTGTGGTATGACTGCACAATATATCCACACTATGTTCATATCGCTGAGTAAAAAACGCTGGATTCTTTTGTTAAAAATTTATTGAGGAAAATTATAGAATAAATCATTTCATATTATATTTTTAAAATTTTGAATATATGGGTGAGGTAGTAATTTACTAGTATAAACATTTTCAGGACTATGTTCAGATGACAAGGGAAACCCAGACAAATTATTAAAATGTCAGGAATCATTTTTCTTCTCAAAATTATTGTTGATTCCTAAATCAGAAGCTAAGGAGTTGCAATGCTCAACAGGACTTCTTGTTTGGCTCATGGGGCTGGAAAGATAGAAATTAAAACATATAACCCACTGAGATGAACATAACTCAGTAAACATTCATTTAGTTTGGTATTTAAAAGGACTAAACTATATAAATAAGGGTGAAATACAAATAAACCAGCTCAAACAGTGATTGAAATTCATCTCTGAATTAAATAAACATACAACTAGATTAAAGTGATTTGGCATAGACAGGTCCTCTAGAGTCTGTGGACCCTGAGAAAGAAAATCCTTAACAAAAAGGACTCCTGGTGGCTAACTGGGCTCAAATTTAAGAACAGAGCTCAGCAGCCAATTCTAAATAGAGGCTCTCATGCAAACTGTGCTTCAGGGAGAAGCCTCCCCTAAGCTGCCTGCCTCCCACAATGCATTGCCTGCCAGCACTGTGTTACTGCTACCTGAGCCAGCCCTTATAAAGGAGATCCTGGAATAGTATTTCAACAAATAGGACTGAGGCTTTCCCCAACCAATTCCGAAGTTGCACAGCTATATCTCCAGCAGCATTTTCACCGACCAATCAGAGAAGCTTCATTCTAACCAATTAAAAGAGTGGTTTTGGACCAATCAAACTGCCATGATTTGGAGTTCTCATTTGCATGAGGGCATACCAATCAGGGAGGGAGTGGGGACTTGTAAGTCAGCTCCCCTGTGGCTCAGAGTGTGTACTTCACAAAGACCAAAGACTGAGTTTCCTTGGCTGATGCTGAAACACTGAAGATGAAACACCAAAGATGTCTTGCCTGAGCAGATGGAGCATACCAGTACATAGCAGAACTGCCTAGCCAGAGAGGGACCTGACCTGGAGCTGCCTGGCTCTAGGGCCTTGGCCCTTAGGCTGCCTCCCAGCAGTGCTGTTCCATAGCTGTGCTGCTTCATAATTGAGCTGTAATACTATTGAGCTGTTTCCCAGCCTTGCTATATCACAGTTGAGCTGTTTGCACTGAATAAAATGTTCTTCTTCACCATACCCCAAATAGAGAATTCCTGTTGCTGTTGAACTGGCACCTAAGTCCATAGGTTGGCAAGTAACTCCAAGCCAGAAGCAAAATGAAATCTTCATTCAGAGAATGCTTTGATAATCTGCCTTTAAAAAGACCAATTTTTTCTCCTGAATGTGATACATTCTCTAATAGATGTGTTAAAAATATAATAAACTTTTAAATATCAAATCACCTGACTTTTTTGTCTACCTCTCAATCAGCTCCAAACCCAAGTAGTTAAAATGATAGTTGTTTTCTGGTCCACCTCAAACCCCAAAGTGTCATGAAATCTAATAAGACAGTGTCTGATATTTTACTAGTTTCTTGGAATATAAGTGCAAATGGTCAGCAGTATACAGTTATGACTTCTTTCCAGGAGAACAGGAATAGTTTGTTCAATCCAAGTGTCATAATAAGAGTCAGAACTTGGGCTATGAATGAATATTCATCATAGTTTAATTCAAACTACTCAAACTATGATGAATATTCATTCTATTTGAACACTAAATTTTATTTTTAAAAATCTATAAAAATGTACCTTCTAATGAATTAGCCTTTATTGATAAATAAGGGCATAAAATTATACTAACTCAAAGGAATTTGGACTTTTTATTAGATTGCTTACTTTTCCTGTTTTTTGTTTGTGGGGTTTTTTTTTTATATTCCTGAGGTTCTTCTTACAAATTTTATTTGTTACTGATAATGAACTTAGGCATCAATACAATAACTTTCCAGGGAGATCATTATCCTGTAACAAGACAGAAATCAATGTAGGTTACTCATACACAAATTCTTTATTTCTTTATGTAATTAGTGTGACAAAACCTTGATTTCATTAGACATACTATTGGGAGAAAAGGAGATAATTATAATATTATGGGCAATAAACAATAATAATGTAAACTTTGATTATTCTTCTTGTTAAACTGACAAGCAACGGGTTTTTGAGAAAGTAATGTTAGAGTTTTAAAAGGTAATATAGCTCTTGAAAATAAAGTAGCTCTGATTTTTAAACATGTCCTTTGTGGACCTATTTTTATTTCTCTTCGGTAAATATCCAGGAGTGTAATTGCTTGATTATATAGTGTATGTGTATGTTTAACCAGTTAACTGCCATGCATCCAAAATGGAAACCATCCTAACACACCACAATATTTTGAATTTAATTTAAAAAATCAATTTGCAATGAATATTATAAAAATAAATATATTACAATTTGGGTGTTCTTGAATATTTTCAGCTGAAAATTCTCACAAAAAAGTGATTTTAAAGTTGGTCAGAGCTGTCACTTAGGGAAAACATTTTTTTTTATATAGACACGTGTGGCAAGTTGGGAAGGTCCACCACTTGCGTCTACAGACACTTATGGCGTACAATGGGTTAACCTGATGACAAACTGCCAGGGTGATTTTTAAATCAATTTACCACTTTATACTGCCACCAACAATATATGAGAGTCAGGTTGCTCTAAATCCTGGCCAACTTTTGGAGGCAACAGTCAACTTTAGCAATTCTAGTGTGTGTGTAGTAGGAAATTCTACTAGACATTGCTGGCATTGATGTTGTCTTTTTTGTTTTTATGTCGGGCTTTATAGTTTGAAAATTAGCTATATGTTTGAGACTCTAAAGAAATAAATCCATATTTGTTTTTATAGTTAAAATTTAAGGAAACTTTTAGTAACAAAAAATTAAATAGGATACACCTTTACAATAATACAATATATATTTTATATATATACTAGAGGCCCGGTGCACGAATTCATGCACAGGTGGGGTCCCTTGGGTGGCCTGCAGGGATCGGGCTGAAACCCGCAGTCCAATGCTACCTGAAGCTCCTAGCTGCTGCTCCTGTACATCCCTGTCCCACTGTACCTGCCCTGGGCTCGTGCCAAATCAGTCCTGATCAAGAGAGGCTCACCCTGCCACAGCAGCACTCACCATCCATGAGCTCTGCATCTGGCGCCCTCCCAAGGGGAATGGCCTGCGGGATCAAGCTGAAACCGGCTCTCTGACATCCCCCACGGGGTCCCGGATTGCGAGAGGGCACAGGCCAGTCTAGGGGACCCCACTGGTGCACAATCGGGCCAGGGAGGGACCGCAGGAGGGCTCCAGGGCGTGTCCAGCCCATCTCACTCAGTCCCAATTGGCCAGACCCCAGCAGCAAGCTAAACTACCGGTCAGAGAATCTACCACCTAGTGGTCAGTGCACGTCATAGCGACTGGATGACCAGTTAACTGTCCGTCTCCTGGTGGTTAGTGCACATCATAGCAAGCAATTGAGCAGCCTTAACATATCATTAGCATATTACACTTTGATTGGTTGTTCGATTATTCTGCCGTTTGGTCTATTTGCATGTTACCCTTTTATTATATAGGATATATATCCATTTGTAATTACCTAGACAGCACATATCATTAGAGTTTTCTCAAACGTCAAATGTGTATGTTATTTTAGACAGGATTTTTTTTAGTCACATCCATTTCTGTGTGCCAAGATCCATGAAGAAAAGCAAAATATCTGAACATGTTCTTGTGCTTCTCTTTTCGGCAGAATGTTCTGGGACTTTATCTGTTTCTATTCCAGATCTTCTGTAATACCCCAAATACCCCTTCATTTCTACCCATTATAAATCTAAATTGACTTTCCCTCTTAAAACTGTTTGTACACAATTTTATGTATTGAGAAACAATCTTACAAATTTAGAGAACCATTATTTTTTAAAACACTTATAATAAGTTACTACAAAATCACTGCATACAAATTGGAAGAGAATTCAAAATGTTAAAAAGATAAATTACACAGACTATAGAGTAAAAATATATTTTGAAAAGCACCAACTGCTTATATTAATTTGTTTTAAAATTTTTGAGTAGATCTGCATGCTTTCTATTTAGAACTTCATTCATAGCAATAGAAATAGGCTATATTTAACTAAGATCATAGTTAAATCCTCCTAGTTTAATCAAATTATTTTTTCAGTTATTTTAAATAACACATTTTCACTGAGCTTAATTAAGTTTAATGTAATATTTAAATTCAATGCTAAAATTTGATAAAAATTTACAGTATTTTATCATCATTAACCTTTATACTTTTTAATTATACCATTTATTTCACAATGTGTCAGAGTTTCTTCATATTAACAATTAGCCTGCCAAAAGACTTATTTAATAGGAATAATAATTTAAAGCATTTTTTAAATCATGAAAATAAATTTAAAAATGTGTAATTAATTCACATTTTATACTACTTCAATAAATCTAGCTTCAAATCTCAAAGTATATTTTATTTTAATTAATTATTCAAAACCATTTAAGATTAAAAGTATATTTTATTTTTATGAAAAATTTTAGCTAAATATTAAATAAATGTAAAATGGCCACACAATGTTTAAAATATATATTTTATACTTTAGTAGTAGTAATTAAAAATTAAGAACACACACTACCAAACCAGTATTACAAGAACTGTCAAAGGTTCTTCTCTAAGAAAAAGAAGGCAGAAAAGATTAAAAATATGAATATATATATATATATACATATATACTAATATATATACACACAATTACTTTAAATGCAAATGGATTAAATGCTCCAATCAAAAGAGATAGGGTGGCCAAATGAACAAGACCCTTACAAATGCTGTCTACAAGAGGCTCACTTCAGAAGGAAAGGCACACACAGACTGAAAGTAAAAGGAATGAAAAATATATTTTATGAAAATGAAAATAGAAAACAAAAAAGCTGAGGTAAGCAATACTTATACCAGACTAAATAGACTTTAAAGCAAAGGATATATAACAAGAGACAAAGGAGGACACAGGAATTCTATCTGAAGAAAACCAAGACACTATATCAAAAAGACATATGCATCCATATGTTTATTGCAGCATTATTTAAAATAGCCAAGATATGGAAGCAACCTAAATGTTCATCAATAGATGAGTGAATAAAGAATTAGTACATATACTAGTATACAATTAAATGTGACTCATACATAAAAAGAATGAAATCTTGCCATCTGCAACAATATGGACAAACCTAGAGGGTATTGTGCTGAGTGAAATAAGTAATACAGAGAAAGACACATATCATATGATTCCACTTATATGCAGAATCTAAAAAACAAAGTAAACAAACAAGCAGAATAGAAATAGTCTCATAAATGTAGAGAACATTTTGACAGTTGCTGGATGGGAGGAAGGTTTGAGGGATGGGTGAAAAAGGTAAAGGGATTGAGAAGTACTAATTGGTAGTTACAGAATAGTAGCAATAAAGTACAGCAAAGGAAATATAGTCAATAATATTGTAATAACTATGTATGGTGTAAGATGGGTACTAGTTTTATCAGAGTGATCACTGCATAAGTTATGTAAATGTCTACTCACTGGATTATACACCTGAAATTAATATAATATTGAAAACCTATAATTCCTTTCCTTTAATTTTTAAAGTGCTGATAATACTGTTCTTGAGGGAGTTATTATATATTCACTAGAGGCCTGGTGCATGAAATTCATGCACTGAGGGGGTGTTCCCTCAGCCCAGCCTGTACCCACTCCAATCAGGGACCACTGTGGGATCAGGCCTAAACCGGCCGTTGGACACCCCTCTCACAATCTGGGACTGCTGGCTCCTATCCACTCAACCACCTGTCTGCCTGATTGCTCTTAAGTCCTCTGACTGCCTGCCTGATCGCCCTTAACTGCCTCTGCCTGCCTGCCTGATTGCCCCCAACTGCTCTCCCTTGATGGCCTGCTCTCACCCCCAACTGCCTCTGCCTGCCTGCCTGATTGCCCCTAACTGCTCTCCCCTGATGGCCTGATCTCACTACTATCTGCCCTCCCCTGCTGTCCTGATCTCATCCCTAACTGCTTCTGCCTGCCTGATCACCCCTAACTGCCCTCCCTTGCCAGCGAGATCTTGCCACCAACTGCCCTCCCCTGCTATCCTGATCTCACACCTAACTGTGTCTGCCTGCCTAATGACCACTAACTGCCCTCCCTAGCTGGTCTGATCTCACCCCCAACTGCCCTCCCCTGCCCACCTGATCACACTACCATCTGCCCTCCCCTGCCAGACTGATCTTGCCCCAATCGCCCTCCTCTGCCAGCCAATTTGGTTCTGATTGGTCAGTTTCTATGCCAGTCAGCGTCAAAAGCTCCACATCCTAGGCACCCATTAGCTCCTCACAATTGACACAAATTTGGTTCTGATTGGTCAGTTTCTATGCCAGTCATCGTAAAAAGCTCCGCTTCCTATGCAGCCATTGGTGCCACACAGTTGACCCAGATCTGGTTCTGATTGTTCAGTATCTATGCCAGTCATCGTCTAAAGCTCTGCTTCCTAGGCAGCCATTGGCTCCTCACATTTCAACCAGATTTTCCTCAGATTGGTCAGTTAATATGCCAGTGAGCCTCAAAAGCTCCACCTCCTAGGCATCCATTGGAACCTCACAGTTGACTCAGATATGGATATGATTGGTCACTTTCTATGCAAGTGAGCATCAAAAGCTTTGCCTCCTACGCAGCCATTGTATCCTCACACTTCACCCTGATTTTGTTCTGATTGGTCAGTTTCTATGCCAGTCATGTCAAAAGCTCTGCCTCCTAGGCCTTCATTAGCTCCTCACAGTTGACCCAGAATTTGTTCTGATTGATCAGTTTCTATGGTAGTCAGCATCAAAAGCTCTGACTCCTAGTCAGGAATTGGGTCCTCCTACTTCACCCAGATTTGGTTCTGATTGGTCAGTTGCAATGCCAGTGAGTGTCAAAAGGTCCAGCTCCTTTGCAGGATGGGTGCCTCACTGTTAAAACAGATTTGGTTCTGATTGGTCATTTTCTGTGCCAGTAAGTGTCAAAAGCTTTGCCTACTGGGCACCCATTTGCTCCTCTCAGTTGAACCAGATTTGGTTGTGATTGGTCAGTTTCTATGCCAGTCAGCGTCAAAAGCTCTGCCTCCTAGGCAGCCATTGGCTCCTTACATTCACCAGATTTGGTTCTGATTGCTCATTCTCTATGTCAGTCATTGTCTCTGGGCCTATTAATGGAGCCTGATCAGAAAGGTGGGGCTCATCAACAGCCCTGGTAGAGGCCTGAAGAGAAATGGAGGCACAGCTGTTTGCCAGGTCAGGAGAGAAAGTGAGGCAAGTTCTGATCAATGGCTGCCACAGAGGCTGCGGATCAGACACTGCCTCTCTCTCTGCAGGCCTCTCTCTGGGCTTGATCTGCAGCCCCCTTGGTAGTCAGTGCTGGTTCCGGGCGCCATGGCAACCCAGCACTGACTTCCGGTCTGGTTGAGCTTTCGGTCATTAAGACCCTCGCTCTTTATTATATAGATGGTTTTAAAGTTTAAAAAATAAATTAAAATATTTTTATTTCAGAAGTTTTTATGGGGGTACTTGGAGATAGTAAAATAACAGGAAGTTTAGTAGAGATTCCAATATTTTCTTGGCCTGATCATCCAAGATTAAACCAAACAATTGGGCACAAATTAATGGCATCAATCAATGATGTCAGTTTGCACCTCTCCGTGTCCAGGAGAAAAACCACTATAGTGAATGTCCAGTAACTTGACCCAGAACTCCTACCCCTGCAATGCCACCACTCACACTTGCCTGTAACATTATGGTCTGAATAACATGCTCATCTCACACCCAATTTATATAAATTTCAATATCTGATTGCATTATAGTGGGGTTTTATTCACTATCATATGAATAATACATATAAATAAATTACACTATCTAATACAAAAGTATAGATTGTTAGAATAGAATTTAAAATATACATACATCTTTATTTGTATGTGCTTACATGTAATATATACAGCTGAATGATGAACAAGGACATTGTAGATGATCATTATTACTCTTACAGTAAAGAGACATTAAGGTAAATATCATTAATAGAGACAAAGAAGGACACTATAGCACACACACAAATATAAATTATATTCACCAGAAAAATACTAGAAATTTTCTAAACTTATATGCAACTAATAATATTGCTCAAAACAAGAAAGTAAAAAATACAATATTTTTAAAACTTGGAATGAAAGTGGCAAAATTTATAGATCATTTAAACACCACTATTAACATGTTGATGTAATAGATATATAATTAAACTTTGACCCAGTGATTTCAGAGCATATATAATTTTCAAATCTATACAAAACATGTACACATGCTAAGTTAAGTCTCAACACATTAAAACAGTAGGAAGTATGCAGACATCATTCTCTGAACATAAAATTTGAAATCAAATAAAACTATAAATGGAATCCCATATTTTTCATAATTATAATATAATTCTCATATTAATATATAAAAATGACAGTAATGAAAATGAGAAAATAATTAAGAATAAACAAATTTTTATATGTCAAAATCAGTGAAATGCCACTCTGAAATTGGAGGGAAATTTATCGATCAAAATGCTTATATGAGGGGGGAAACAAAGGCTATAAAACATAATAAAATAATAATCCAATTTAAGATTATAGAAAATGAAAAATCAAATAATGAAGATAAGGACAGAAAGTAAAGATACACAAAACACACACACAAAAGGACAGGGGCATTTAAATATTTCATGTGTACTGTATAGAAATGTGCTTTCTGTTTGTCTTTGTATAAACCTATGTGGACAGTAGGCACTGTCCCTAGAACCAAACTCAAACTTGTGTCTTTAATCTGCTCACTATCAATCATCCAGTCCCTCCCTGGCACAGTCCAAAACAGATTAAATTGGAAACCAGAAAAGGGAGGAGGCTTCTGTTTTTCCTCTACGGTAATTCTCAAAATCTCCCTATTCCTCACCCCTGACTCTAGGTTCCTGGAAGCTTAATCTAGGCAGCAGGGTACTTGCTGAGTTGGACAGTGTTTATTTATTTAGTTAGTTTTTAAATCTTTATTTTTGAAAGTGTAACATATGTCTCATCTCCCCCTAGTGACCCCTTCTCTCTGTGCAGTGTTTAGATGGCAAGTAGCTGAGGATGCCCAGATGAGCCAACCACATTTTAGGCAAAGCTAAGGGAACAAGTCATATGACCTTGCATGTAGTATCTTGGGCCAGTATGAGTAGATTCGCTTTGTGGGGACACAAGAGACATGAGAAAGAACTGGGGACTACCTGTGGCTGCACTGTGTGCCTTGGCAGGTTCATGCTGAGTAGCAATAGCTTGATTACATGGAGGAGCCATTCTCACTGACCTGAGTCTGCATAGATGTCTATCCCTTTAGGTCAGCTCAGAGCAGAGAATGGTGTGGCCTGGAGTGACCATGGGAAGTACACCCTGATGATGAACTTGTCCACTGCTGTGGCTTCTAGCCTCTCTCTGTGATCTGCAGCCCCCTTGGTAGTCAGTGCTGGTTCCGGGCGCCATGGCAACCCAGCACTGACTTCCGGTCTGGTTGAGCTTTCGGTCATTAAGACCCTCGCTCTTTATTATATAGATGGTTTTAAAGTTTAAAAAATAAATTAAAATATTTTTATTTCAGAAGTTTTTATGGGGGTACTTGGAGATAGTAAAATAACAGGAAGTTTAGTAGAGATTCCAATATTTTCTTGGCCTGATCATCCAAGATTAAACCAAACAATTGGGCACAAATTAATGGCATCAATCAATGATGTCAGTTTGCACCTCTCCGTGTCCAGGAGAAAAACCACTATAGTGAATGTCCAGTAACTTGACCCAGAACTCCTACCCCTGCAATGCCACCACTCACACTTGCCTGTAACATTATGGTCTGAATAACATGCTCATCTCACACCCAATTTATATAAATTTCAATATCTGATTGCATTATAGTGGGGTTTTATTCACTATCATATGAATAATACATATAAATAAATTACACTATCTAATACAAAAGTATAGATTGTTAGAATAGAATTTAAAATATACATACATCTTTATTTGTATGTGCTTACATGTAATATATACAGCTGAATGATGAACAAGGACATTGTAGATGATCATTATTACTCTTACAGTAAAGAGACATTAAGGTAAATATCATTAATAGAGACAAAGAAGGACACTATAGCACACACACAAATATAAATTATATTCACCAGAAAAATACTAGAAATTTTCTAAACTTATATGCAACTAATAATATTGCTCAAAACAAGAAAGTAAAAAATACAATATTTTTAAAACTTGGAATGAAAGTGGCAAAATTTATAGATCATTTAAACACCACTATTAACATGTTGATGTAATAGATATATAATTAAACTTTGACCCAGTGATTTCAGAGCATATATAATTTTCAAATCTATACAAAACATGTACACATGCTAAGTTAAGTCTCAACACATTAAAACAGTAGGAAGTATGCAGACATCATTCTCTGAACATAAAATTTGAAATCAAATAAAACTATAAATGGAATCCCATATTTTTCATAATTATAATATAATTCTCATATTAATATATAAAAATGACAGTAATGAAAATGAGAAAATAATTAAGAATAAACAAATTTTTATATGTCAAAATCAGTGAAATGCCACTCTGAAATTGGAGGGAAATTTATCGATCAAAATGCTTATATGAGGGGGGAAACAAAGGCTATAAAACATAATAAAATAATAATCCAATTTAAGATTATAGAAAATGAAAAATCAAATAATGAAGATAAGGACAGAAAGTAAAGATACACAAAACACACACACAAAAGGACAGGGGCATTTAAATATTTCATGTGTACTGTATAGAAATGTGCTTTCTGTTTGTCTTTGTATAAACCTATGTGGACAGTAGGCACTGTCCCTAGAACCAAACTCAAACTTGTGTCTTTAATCTGCTCACTATCAATCATCCAGTCCCTCCCTGGCACAGTCCAAAACAGATTAAATTGGAAACCAGAAAAGGGAGGAGGCTTCTGTTTTTCCTCTACGGTAATTCTCAAAATCTCCCTATTCCTCACCCCTGACTCTAGGTTCCTGGAAGCTTAATCTAGGCAGCAGGGTACTTGCTGAGTTGGACAGTGTTTATTTATTTAGTTAGTTTTTAAATCTTTATTTTTGAAAGTGTAACATATGTCTCATCTCCCCCTAGTGACCCCTTCTCTCTGTGCAGTGTTTAGATGGCAAGTAGCTGAGGATGCCCAGATGAGCCAACCACATTTTAGGCAAAGCTAAGGGAACAAGTCATATGACCTTGCATGTAGTATCTTGGGCCAGTATGAGTAGATTCGCTTTGTGGGGACACAAGAGACATGAGAAAGAACTGGGGACTACCTGTGGCTGCACTGTGTGCCTTGGCAGGTTCATGCTGAGTAGCAATAGCTTGATTACATGGAGGAGCCATTCTCACTGACCTGAGTCTGCATAGATGTCTATCCCTTTAGGTCAGCTCAGAGCAGAGAATGGTGTGGCCTGGAGTGACCATGGGAAGTACACCCTGATGATGAACTTGTCCACTGCTGTGGCTTCTAGTCACCATCACACAGAGCATTGGAAAGCCACATAGCAAGATGGAAAGGAATTATCACCAATAGCCACACTTTAAGTGGGTACAAACAAGGACATTTCCATGGACATTTACTGTGGTGGTTTGTCTTGGACATGGAGATATGCAAATAGACATGCAGAGTGGGTCATAAGGGAAAAATTAAATGTTTGAAAATGTAAGAGTTGAGTGGGAAATTTATACACTAGAAGCAAACAAGTAAACAAAAATGAAAAAAATAAGGGGCTTTGCAATGAGAAAGACTAATGGAGAAGCCTCAACTGAAAAGTAAATCTAATAACTTATCTGGACCCACAGGAACATAAGCATGAATATATATTTCTACTAGTGGCCCAGTGTACAAAATTCGTGCATGGGGGCGGGGGTGTCCCTCAGCCCAGCCTGCACCCTCTCCAATTTGGGACCCCTCGGGGGATGTCCGACTGCCGGTTTAGGTCCGATCCTTGTGGGACATCCCTCTCGCAATCTGGTACTGCTGTCTCCTAACCCCCAGGCCTCACCATGTGGAGTGTCCGCTGGACCCCACCTCTGCTGTGCGTGTGACCATCTTGTGGTGGCCATCTTGTGGCGGCCATCTTGTGATGACCATCTTGTGACGACATCTCGTGCAAGGGCCACCTAGGCTTTTATTAGTATAGATATGTACACATAATAGTTATCAATTTAAGGAGCTATAGGATGAGTCAAAAGGAGGCTCTATGCCTCAGACATAAATTATAAGTTGACAATACCATTTCTAGTTTATCTTCCAAAGCAGCTATATTTGTCACATTTATACAAATATTATATATAGAAATACATTATTGAAAAATAATGAGAATACAAAGGGTGATTTTTTTTCTCATCAGCTCGTTATTCCTAGAGCTGAAATTGTGTACCACATTTTTAGAAGGAAATGTACAAATGGGCTCATGTCTAAGGGAGCCAATAATGCAGGGTCTTAAACCAATATATCTATAAAAGGTGGAATCAAAAACACTGAACATAAAAGGTTAGTAGAATAATTTTGGTTTAATATAAGAAAGTACTTTTCATTAGCAGAATCCAAAATTGAAATTGAATGATTCATCAGGGAGTGAACTTTTTATATCAGTCCTTACCATTGTTCATTTACAGTGTATGACAGATTTGTAGAGGGCTTTGGTAAAAGAAAATTAAAAATTCAAATGTTCTTGGATTTGATGGATTCTCCTTCCTTTACAGTAATTTCCTTGATTTACAATAAAAGTTTTAGAATTTTTACCATTTTACCCTTTCTGTACAATAGTTTTAAATTAAATTAATATTGTAAGATTATATCTATATCTATATCTATATCTATAACTATATCTATAGCCTTTACAATTTTAGAGCAGTTTTAGGTTTATAAAAATGAAGCAATGTACAGATATTTCCCATATACCCCTGCTCCAAACATAAATAGCCTCTCCCACTATCAACCTTCTGCCACCAGAGTAATACATTTGTTACAATGGATGAATCTATTTGCATTGATACATCATTATCACCAAAAGTCCATAGTCTATCTTGTCTTCACTCTTGCTATTGTACAGTTATGGGTTTGTATAAAGATATTATGACATATATCTATCATTATAATATCATACAAAGTATTTTTACTACCCATAAAATGCTCTGTGCTCTTTGCCTATTCATTTATCTCCCCCAACTACTGGTAACCAATGCTCTTTTGATTATTTCCATAATTTTGCCTTTTCCAGATGTCATAAAGTTAAAGTCATGTAATATGTATCCTTTTCATATTGGCTTCTTTCATTTAGTTATATTTATTTAAGTTTATTTCATGTCTTTCTATGCCTTTATAGCATATTTCTCTTTAGCACTGACTAGTAGTCCATTCTCTGGCTGTACCACAGTTTATATATTTATTCACCCACCAAAGGACATTTGATCACTTCTAGGTTTTTGACAATTATGAATAAAGCTGCTATAATTATCCATGTGCATGGTTTTGTGTGGACAAAACTTTTCAAGTCCTTTGTGGAAATGCAAAAATGTGCAATTGTTGGATCATATGGCAAGAGTTCTTAGTTTTGTAAGAAACCTCCAAACCATCTTCCAAAGTAACTGTACCATTTGGCATTCCCATCTATCCTGTATAATAAAAGGTCTCCACCATAAGCATAATGACCAGAATGACCAGAGACCAGAATCACCACGCCCCTCGCCAGGCTGGCCCCGCCCCCAAACAAGCAGTTAGGGGCGATCAGGCAGGCAGACAGAGTGGTTAGGGGTTATCAGGTGGGAAGACCAGCGGTTAGGGGTGATCAGGTAGGTAGGCAAGTGGTTGGAGCGATCAGGTAGGCAGACCAGTGGTTAGGGGCAATCAAGTAGGCAGATGGCCCCTCGCTCAGTTGGCCCCACCCCCAAGAAAATGGTTAGGGTGATCAGGCAGTCATGCAGAGTGGTTAGGGGTGATCAGGTGGGCAGACTAGTGGTTAGGGGTTATCATGTAGGCAGGCAAATGGTTAGGGGTGATCAGGTAGGCAGGCCAGCAGTTAGGGGTGATCAAGTAGGCAGATGGCCCCTCACAGGGCTGGCCCCACCTCCCAGAAATAGGGAGGCCCAGGCCACCAGCGACTGCAACTATGTGGCAGGTGTGCAGCAGGCCAGGATCACCCCACAGAGGGAAGCCCAGGCCAGCCAAGCCATCACACCCCACGCCTGTCGCCTGCAGAGGGAGGCCACTTGTGGTATGGGAGTGGGGGCAGCTCTGCACAGATGGCAAGCATTGGAAGCAGTGGGGGAGGGGCCAGCAGCCTTCAGCCAGGAAAAGGAAACTGCTGATAGGCCCTGATCTCAAGCCAGGCCTAGAGACCCTACCCAAAGGGTCCCTGATTTTGAGAGGGTGCAGGCCAGGCTGAGGGATTTCCCCCCCCCAGTGCATGAAAATTTGACCATTCCACCATTTGACCAGTAGCTATGACGTGCACTGACCACCAGGGGCCAGACACTCAACCAACAGGCATGGAAACATGGAACAGACTGATGAATCTCAGAGGGAAGAGGGGAGGGTGAGGGCGGGAAGAGATTAACCAAAGATCTTATATGCATACTAGAGGCCTGGTGCATGGACTCATGCACCTGTGGAGTCTCTTGGCTTGGCCTGCACCCTCTCACAATCCAGAATCCCTCAGGGGATGTCAGACTGCTGGTTTTGGCCCAATCCCCACAGGCCAGGCTGTGGAACCCCACTGGTGCACAAATTTGTGTACCAGGCCAGTTTTGGCCCAATCTTCTCAGACCAGGCCAAGGGACCCTCCACCTGGCCTGTGAGGATCAGGCCAAAACCAGCTCTCCAACATCCCTCAAAGAGTCATGGATTGTGAAAAGGTGCAGGCCAGGCCGAGGGACCCCACCGGTACATGAATCCATGCACTGGGCCTCTAGTTAGAAATATATGAGAATTCCTTTTGCTTACATCCTTGCCAGAAGACACATTTTTTTATACTTTTGCAAGGGTTATCAAATCTAATTTTTGCTGCTATCAAAGGCTGCTACTATCTTTACAGATCTACTAGAGGCCCAATGCATGAAATTTTTGCAAGGGGCTCGGTCCTTGCAGCCCTGGCTGCCTCGGGCCTCATAGCCCTGGCTTCATCTGGAAGGTCGTCCTGATGGTCATTCTGCTGTTTTGTCTAATTAGCATATTAGCTCTTTATTATATAGGATAGTACTTGTTACCAAGGTGATGAATATGCATCAGATTATTTTTCTTTAATATTTAATTTTGCAACAATCTTTCTACCAAAAAAAGGGAAAAAGGAAGTAAGAGTATTTTTCCCTGTAAGAAAAAAAAAATTAAGTTATACTTTTGCCCATGACAAAATATTCTTACACATAAGAAGTGAGAAAACTTGTACTGGGCTTTATTTTCAGAAATGTAGAAGAAAATTTTAAAACTATTTTCACATATCAATCTTTCACAATATCATTTAGCATATCTATAAGTTAGAGAATCTCCTACTTATATATGTTAAGCTTTAGTAAATATAAAATGTCTAAAAGGGAAATAAAATCACAATGAACAGAATATTAATTATAAGCTTACATACTGGCTCACCAATCATTACCTCACCTCAAAGACATACAAGTTCAATCATAAATATATTGAATATGATCTACATACATATTATATATGCATACTATATATATAATTATGTATGTAGGAAATGTAGGAATGCACATGATTTTCAAGAAAATATAACAGCTTCAGACTTACAAAGCATGATTTTATATATTATATATTCATATTGTAAGCCCTAATAGCCTTTCTAAATGCTGAATTTTAAAGTGGCTCTTTTGTTTTGTCCCTGATAGAACACATTTGTTTCGTTAATAAAAAATGAGAAGCTCTCAAACACATTGTGATTAAAATTTTTGAGTTTTCTTGAGAAAGCTCTAACATATGGGGATCTGTGTTAAATAAACCAAAATACTCATATCATTCCAAAGAAGGCTCACTTCTAAGGCCAAGTGTCCCTTTAGAGAAACTGACACATTCTGACTTGTCTTGTGAACTACCATAAATTAAAATCAGTTTACCCCGTGATTAATGCTTGTTACAAGTTATTTTTTTTTTCCATAGCTATGAACCCTCAAATTTTGACCTTAGGAAATAAACATTCTTAATGTACTAAATTTACAGAAGTTAAAGTATGGAAGTCTTTTGGGTCAATGTTTATGTCCTTCAAGCACATTTGAGTTAAACTGATGGCTGGTACCATATACTGTACTATAAATGATTCCTGATTGAAACCTTCATAGACCTACTTTCCCCATTTCCTTAGAACTATTCAGCAAAGAATAACACTATTATTCCCCTTCTTTATTCAATTGACACTTTATGATAATTTCAAGCAAAAAAAATGACAAATGTCTTAGGTAATTTATCAATCCATAATATTGGGAAATTTTATTTGCCAGGCTTTTAATTTTTTTGGCAAGATGTAGATACTTTCTGTTAGTGCCAATTGACTTACAATAAGGAAAATGTTTAACTGAAAAACTTTAGCTTCATAATTGATAATTGTTTTCATCACAATGAATTTAAAGAATGAAAATAACTTGAATGTCTAGTAGGGTCTTCATAATATAATTTTAGCTGGAATTTTCATATAATTGTTTAAGAACTTATAATGAAATAGCAGATATAACATGAAAAACTGTTATAGCTAGTGTAAAATCAAAGTTATTGCAATTATCTTGTAAATGTTAAGGCTTTCTCTGATTAATTATTGGCATAGTTTTCTAAATATTATTTCCCTAATGTTTACAAGGTACAGAATTTCTTCCTGTTACTTTGTTAGTGACTTTCTGGTTGGATAAGTTTTTGATAGTCCCACCCTGACTATGAAAGAAAATCACATGCCCTGTGAAGTGTGGAATTAATGAAAACCAAGAGCGAGGGAGGGTAAAATGACAATTCTTTCTTTTGCTGAGCATTCTGTTTTGCTCTCATTCCATGGTTTGATTTAATAATGTTGGATAGAATCCACTACAAATATAATAGGGGAATGAAAAATGACATCCTTATTTTTTCTTCAAAATCTTTCAAGGGTATGAAGAGTTTCATTATTTTTTACCAGTATAAATCAGATGCATCCAGACATCTATATTAAAAATTTTATAACTAGAAGAATCATTATACTGACAAAAACTACAGGGAGTTAATTTTTCAATAGCTAAAACTGCTTAATTTTTCACAAATGTAGTACCAGGTCCTTATTAACCTCTTAAAAATAATTTTTAAGAGTCAATATATAAAATATTCTCTCATAATTTGTTTTGATATTTAGACAGTAGAGAAAAAAAAACAAAGTGTGATTAAGTCTGTTCATACACATCTAACTGCTAAATGTTTATGGTTTCTATGATTTTACCAACAGGGAGAGTTGGCTACATTTTTACCCAATTGCTTTGATTTCTTGTTTAAGCGATGGTTATTTTAATATGTGTCAACGCCATAGGGAAGAGAACCAAGAGGTAGTAGACTTTGATTTTACTTTCCTTACAGATGCAGGCACCACAAGACACTGATAATTCATCATAAGTGAATGTTGGGGAAAATTGTAAGAGATTAGGGAGAAGTTTCCAACAGATCATAGTTTTGTAATGGAATGTGTTATCAGTTTGCTGTTATATCTTTAAAATTTTATAATTTTTTTGTGGTCAAAGAAGTAGCACATTTTTATTCTGTATATAGAAAATTACTAAAAAATGGGAATGGTGGCATTGATATGTTTTCTATGCTAATTTAAAACACTTCATTTAAAAGTATGGTTGCTGTTTTAATTTGTCTTCACATCCTAAGATACATATGGGTTAGCTGCAATTTAAAGAAGTCAGATACAAATGAATTGTCTACTATCTCTTAGGATGTTTGTAAGATTTGATAGGGAATAATACAAATAATGTCTTATAAAAAGTTTCATAGAAAGTTAACATAGATAGAGGGAAGCTAAAGTGGGAGGATAGAAATATGAGCCAACAGAAAAGGAAACATAAACAAATTTTACCACAATGCACATTAGAATTATATTACGTTCCCCAAAATTAACATCAATAAAGTATGGTATGAGAAAATCATCAAGAATTATATCATTTCAAATGATATACAATCAACCAACATGGATTAAGCAAAAGGCAAAATTATCCAGAAAATGTCATTGCTTGGTACCTGTGGAATTGTATGTTGGGAAAGGTTATATTAATGATAGATGATTTGGGAAATGAAATAGAGTATAGATGAAGAAGATAAAGCAATTATGAATATACCAGAGGCCCTCAGCCCGTTCTGCCCCCTCTCACAGTCCAGGAAACCTCAGGAGTGGGAGGTGACCCAGCGATCAGGGGAAGGTGGTGCCCCATCACACCTCTGCTGCTGCCACTGCCAGCAGTGCAAGCCTCGGCCAGCCCTGGTTACCTGAGCCTCGGGCAGCCTTGGGAAGCTGGGCAGCTTCCATCTGAGGCTTGCCTTCATCTCCGGCTGGCCCTGGGTGGCTAGAGGGCTGAGGGGACTGGGGACTCCAGAGGCAGGCACGCAGAGTGGCTGGGACTGCCTGGGGGTGGGCCCGGTCTTGCTGCACGCCTGCCACCCCACAGGGCTGAGGGGACTGAGCACCACCATCTTGTGGCTGTGGGTGCCCCCATCTTTGAGGGCGGGGCAGTCAATTAACATATTCTCTCCTTATTGGCTGTGGGCGCAGTCATGTTTGTGATGGTGTGAGGGTCAATTAGCATATTCCCTCTTTATTAGATAGGATAAGCAAGGAGTAATACAGCCTTAAATTATGTAAAGCAACAACTGAGAAATCTCAAAAAGAAATGGACATATCAACTATTATCATTGAAATTTTAAATTATTTTCTTACAAACTAACATGTATAAGAATAGATAAAGAAGAATAACATCAGTGTGTTCAAACCAATAGATCAGGGGTCCTCAAACTACGGCCTGCGGGCCACATGCAAATACAAATATTGTATTTGTTCCCGTTTTGTTTTTTTACTTCAAAATAGGATATGTGCAGTGTGCATAGGAATTTGTTCATAGTTTTTTTTTTAAACTATAGTCCGGCCCTCCAATGGTCTGAGGGACAGTGAACTGGCCCCCTGTTTAAGAAGTTTGAGGACCCCTGCAATAGATAAATGTTTATTATTTTAAGTGAAAACAAAGATCTCAATGTTTCCTTTCTTAAATGACAACTGTGATCAAAAAGAAATTTGCTCACCACAATAAAAGCTATCATAAATAAAAAACTCAACTGCATATTTAAAAATCATATTGAAAGAAATAAATGATAGAACAACAATATATTTAAATATATTCCTGTTAAGATTTCAAACATAAAAATAATTCCTGATATAAAATTGGAGGTCTTGACAAATATAAAAAATAGTGAACAGAATTATAAGAATTAAAAGAGAAATAAAAACCCTGTCATATTCTCAGATAATGTGATTATTTATATAGAAAATCAAATAAATCAATAGACAATCTATTGGCACTAATAAGAGAGTTGAATGAAGTTGGCCAATACAAGATCATCTAACATTCACATCTGCTTTAAGTGATGGAGGTTTTTTTTGCCTTTAAATTATCTGTTATAGAATTTATATGTAAAACTAGGTATACATTAGTACTTTTACAGAAAAAATTAAAAGTTCTAAGAGCAGAGGCTCTCCACAAATATATCACAGCAAATTACAAAGTCATAGCAAAATACAAAACAATGTGACATTGGTGCATAAATGCACAGAGAGAGTATGGAATGGAACAGGAAACTCAATACCAGAGCCATATACATATAGGAAATTAATATATTATGAAGAGGCCACCACAAATTGGTGTGGAACTGGTACAGTGTTTGTTGGAAGCCTGGATCAATATATAGAAAAAAATAAGTTCATCCTCTACTTATCATTATTTAAAAGTGAACTCTAGATGGATTAAATACTTGAATATGAAGTGTAGAAATCTTAAACCAATAAACTAAATTGTAGCAAATGACTTTGTGAACTTCTTCAATAATAATCCAAAAGGAAGGTAATAATAATAATAATCTTTTTATTAACTTGATTGAGCACATCAAAATTTACAGATTCTTTTTTTAAAATTCTTGATTGTATTACATGTGTCTCCTTTCCCCTCCCATTGACCTCTCCCCCGCTACTCCCTCCCTCAAGTGCAAGCCCTCACCCCCCTACTGTCTGTGTCCATTGGTTTTGCTCATATATGAACAACATAAACTGATGAATAAAAATAGAACAAGAGACATAGAAGCATCTAACAGACTGTATAACCTATGAGGGAAAATGAGGAATGAGGGTGTTAGAGATCAACCAAAAATTACAGATTCTTATTTAAAAAGGACATCATATGCAATGTTTACAGATATATAACAGATTGAGAAAAAGTATAATATCTAAAAATGGAAGGTTATTAATATATAGAATATATGTAGATCATTTAATATAAAATGTGCATAAACATTAAATAATTAACTCACAAATGGAAAAATCCTAAAATAAGTGAAAATACAATCAAATTTTAGTGGCAATTAGAAAAAAATGCAAATTAAAATAGCAAAGAGGTACCATTTATAGCCATCAGATTTGCAGAAATCTGAAAGTTGCTAATGCTAATCTTGATAGAATGTGTTGAAACAAGAACCCGCACATTCGGCAATACATAATACAAAATGTTTAAGATAATCTGGAGAGCATTTTGAAAAGTATTTGGCTAAGTACTAGTATGCACACATCCCATGTGTAGGATGTTTTCATATAAACATTTCATAACTATCCCAGGATAACTGGCATAAACGGATCATAGTCATCCAATGCATTACATCACTTCCATCTTAAATATCTTGAAATGATATTAAAGCATAGATCAGTATAGGGACATATATGTGTATGTTCATTATTGTATTGATGATAATAATAGAACATTATGAAAAGTGTCCCTATAGAGGGAAAGGGAAAACAAAGTGAGGATGCATACTATGTACTGGTTATATGCAGCGAAATAAATGTACCTTTAGCAGCATTAAAATTATTGTTGAGTGAAGCAATACAATCTATATTCATCTAGGATACATGACTATCTATCTATATAAAATCCTAATATGCAAATAGACCAAATGGCAGAACAACAGGTCACTATGATGCACACTGACCACCAGGGGGCAGATACTCAATGCAGGAGCTGACCCCAGCCCTAAGGCCCAGATCTGCGGTGGAGGGTGGTGCCAGGACAGCCAAGGTGGGTGCGAGTGGGGGCCCATGATTACCCTGCCAGTGACCCCGTAGATTGGCAGTGATTGCTGGCCAGGCCTAGGGACCCTATCCATGAATGAATTTTGTGCACTGGGCCTCTAGACTATATAATAAAAGCCTAAGTGACCATTACGGCTGAACAACCAGAATGCTTAATGCAGGAGCTGCCCCTTGGTGGTCAGTGTGCTCCCACAGGCTCACAGCTGGCAAGCACTGCAGTGCCATTGTGGCAGCGGTAAGGAGTAGCGAGCCAAGCAGTAAGGAGCAGCGAGCAGGTGGGTAGTAAGGAGCGAGGGGTCCCAGACTGCAAGAGGGGAGCGGGCCTAAACTGGCAGTTGGACATCCCCTGAGGGGTCCCGGACTGTGAGGGGATGCATGCTGAGCTGAGGGCCCCTTCCAGTTCACGAATTTCATGCCCTGGGTCTATAGTTCAAATATAAGTATATATACTATCTGGGTTGGATGTGGAATAGAAAAATGAAATGATAGTATAGATTGAAAGAGAGGAGAAAATACTAATTAAAATATTAATAGAGAGAAAATACTGTAGTTGAACTAAGAATATTGTTAATTCAATCAAACAAAATTATATTTAAGTAGAATTGTTTTCTCCTTGTACTAGTAATATAATTAAAACTGAACATGTCCATCCACCCCTTACACCTAATTTTGCTACTATATTTATGGCAACATGTAGCATTGAAATGGATAATCTACCTTATAATGCTCTGTTAATTCTTACCATTTGCAACAACATGGATGGAACTGGAGAGCATTGTCCTAAGTGAAATAAGCCAGTCAATGAAAGAAAAATACCACATGATCTCACTCATTTATGGATAATAAAGACCATTATAAACCAATGAACAAAAATAGATACAGAGGCAGAGCAGCATTGAACAGACTGTCAAACTACAGTGGGAAGCCCGGGGAGAATTCGGGGGGTGGGGTAAGAGATCAACCGAAAGACTTGTATGCATACATATAAGCATAACTAATGGACACAAGACACTGGGGGTTAGGGGAGGCTGGGGTAAGGTCAAGGGGGTGGGGGAGGAGACATATGTAATACTCTTTGTAATACTTTAAGCAATAAAACAAAATTTAAAAAAAAGAATCATAATAGATGCCTCAGTGTTTGAGGGTTCCCGCTTGAAACATTATTGAAACTTGTTTTAGCTCCAAAGTTACCTCTGTTTTTATTGATAAACTAGAGGCCCAATGCACAAAATTCATGCAAGGGGCTCAGCCCCTGCCTGCCGTAGCCTTAGCCCCCACCCACCATGGCGGCTGCCTCTGCCCCGGCCGCCACGGCTTCATCTGGAAGGTTGTCCTGAAGGATGTCCGGTCTAATTAGCATATTATGCTTTTATTATTATAGATTGATTCAAGAGCACTTTTATTTTCTCAGCTGCTTCAGGGGGTAAAGACAATGATGGCAAAATTATCCTAGAAGCATAAAAGGTTTTGACTCTTTGGTACGGTATTTTTAATCTTCTACCATCAACAGAGATTAACAAGTAAGCAAGCCCTTTTCAAATTGATGCTTTTGATGCAAACTTAGGAAAAAAACGTTAAATTAACAATAAAGACTAGAAAAGTTAATTTAACATTATTTTCACAAAAGTTACAAATAATTGATGAGATCATTTGTGGGTATTGCATGGCATCAAATGCAAGTAAAAATAGGCTGAGTTTGGAAGGTCAAGTTCAAAATTCTGGTGGAGGTTGTACACACAGAAATAAACATTTATACTTTCAGGGAGACAACCATATGATCCTCATGACCTGCACATGGTTGTTTTGCAATAAACTGAGTAGTGTTTTGATGTCATGGAGAGAAAGACACTGTACAGGTGAAACTAGTGTGTTCAGATTTGAATGTAGCCAATGAACAGAGCAATGAAATTGAGTTTGTGAAAGGGACATGATGAAACAAATGTGTTACATATATCCATATTTTCTTTGGTTTCCCCTATTCTATATTGACACAAAGAGCATTAACAATTTCTCTTTTGAGACTGGACAAAAATCTTACACCTATGGATGAGGACAGTGGTAGGGGGTAAGGGCATGGGGTGGGGTGGGAACCTGGTGGAGGGGAGATATGGTGGAAAAAAGAGGAACATCTGTAATAATCTGAACAATAAAAGATTTATTAATTTAAAAAAAAACAATTTCTCTTTTGTTTTAACAAAGCCAATTAGGTTTTGCTTTCTGCCTTTTAAAATAAATGAACTGCAATTTACTTATCAGGAAAAATTGCTTGATTATATTACTCTATCCTTGTGTTGCGTCTTTTATATCTTTTAGGGAAAATCCTAAAATGTAAAGAAAGATTTACAGTAATGCACACATCTTTGCATTCAGACAACTGAAAGATATTGGTTTTTAATTCATCCTAGTTAGATTTATTAATGAACAATTAAAAGGTCACATATATCTGCTGAATGCTTACTCTTTTTTTTTTCATTTGTGCCTTAATTCCACAGTTGACTAAGTATATACTTCAGTTCTTCACAAAACCTCCTCATCTTTCCTTGCATGCTTTCTTTCTTGCTTTATTTTCTTATTTACTCCTTTATCTGTAATCCCATTTCCGTTGCCGTCCATTCATGAGCAGTTACTCCAACACTGAACAAACATGAGGACTTGAAAAGTGAGGTCTTGTAAACAACATATTGCTTACTTTATGTAGTTTTTCTTTTGTCTCATTCATAGACAGCACAAAGTTGATTTTACTATACAGTATATGAGGAGTCAATATGGCATTATGATTGTGGCCATTTATTTGTCCCAACTTCATCTATTATTTTTATATCCAGTTAGATATCACTTGCTATGGTTAAATCTTGTAAAGTATACCAAAGTAGAATATAGCTGTAAACACACATGCATACACACACACACACACACACACACACACACACACACACACACACAATCACCCTTACTTGTATATATGGGTTTTAGTCCTCTGAAGAATTTTTTCACTGAAACTCTGCCCTTTATTACATAATCCATGTACTATCTCTCACAAATATTTCTAAACGTTTTTTAGCTTTTTATTTTGAAATAATTTTAAAGTCACAGGAAGCTACAAAAACAGTACAGGAGGTTCTATGTACCGTCCACCCAGTTTCTTCTAATGGTTACATTTTATACACCTGTAGTATAAAATCAAAACAAGGAAATTGACATGCTACAATGGGTGTGTATAGTTCTTTGCCATTTGTCAGATATGTCAATTTATACAACTATGGCTATAATCAAGATACAGAATATTTATTTTTTAATATGTTCTTATTGATTTGAGATAGAGAGGGAAGAGAGAGAGAGAGAGAGAGAGAGAGAGAGAGAGAGAGAGAGAGATTTGGTTACCTCCTGCCCAAACCCCAACAGGAGACCAAACCCAAAACCTGGGCATGTGCCCTGACTGGGAATTGAACCAGCGACCATTTGGTGCATGAGATGATGCTCAATCAACTGAGCAACACTGGCCAAGGCAAGATACAAAACTATTTCATTAGCACAAGGATTTCCCTGTCTATTCCTTTGTGGTCACACCCACCACTATCCCCTCCATCATTCCTAACCCCTGACAACCACTGATCTGTTTTACATCTCTATAATTTTGTTACTTCTATAATGTTATACATGAATCAGACTAGCTGACTTCTTGAGGTTGTCTTTTTTTTTCAGTAAGCATAGCATCATTCAGATTGAGCCAACATGTGTATCAATAGTTTATCTATACTAATAAAAGGGTAATATGATAATTAGACTGGGTCGACTGGACATCTTCTAGGAGTCTGGTCCTCCTTCCGGACAAAGCCATGGTGGTGGGGCCCAAGGCAGAGGTGGTTAGGGGTGAACAGGTCAGCAGAGGAGCAGTTAGGGGAGGGAAGTTAGGGGCAATCAGGCAGGTTGGTAGGTGAGCGGTTAAGAGCCAGCAATCCTGGATTGCAAGAGGGATGTCTGACTGCCGGTTTAGCACCCAATCCCTACAGATTGGAGTGGGTGCAGGCCAGGCTGAGGGACCACCCCACATGCACGAATTTTGTGCACCCCACATGCGCGAATTTTGTATAGTAAAATCAAGTAAACAGGTCTCCAGTTTATTTGATAAAATCAGATCCCATTATATGGATATGCCATTGTTTGTGAACTATTCACCTACTATAGAACATTTTTAGTGTTTTTAGTTTGGGGCCATTACAAATAAGCTGATACGAAAAATCATTTGCAGGTTATTGTGTGGATTTAAATTTATTTCTGTGGAATAAATGATCAGGAGTGAAATTACTGGGTCTTATGGTAAATATTTATTACAACTTTAATGTTTATTTATCTTAGGTTTATCCCATTTTTCTGTATGTGAAAATCTGTTTAAATCCTTATTTATTAACTTTATGGGATAATCTAATGTGGGCACATGAAAAATAATAAAATAAAAAAAAGCAAAAAGAGCTTGACCAATAAGATTTACAAACATAAAGTCCACAATCTTTGCCTTGGAATTTAAAACCATCCATAATTATTTCTTCTAATTTGGGAAAACTCGATTCCACTCTCAGCCCCACCCCCTAGTTTTTTGGTTGACTAATTGATAGTTTATCTTTCAGCTAGCTAATATACATATTACTACTCTATTTCTTTTTTAAAAAATTCTTTATTGTTTAAAGTATTACAAGTCTCCATTTCCCCCCATTGACTTCTCCCCAGCCGTCCCCAACCCCCATAACATGCCCTCACCTCCCTACTGTCTGTGTCCATTGGTTATGCTCATATCCATGCATACAAATCCTTTATTTGATCTCTTACCCCCTCAAGTCCCCGCCCCCATCTTCCCTCATAGGTTCGACAGTCTATTCAATGTTTCTATGACTCTGGTTCTATTTTTGCTCATCAGTTTATGTTGTCCATTATATTCCACAAATGAGTGAGATCATGTTATATTTATCTTTCTCCAACTGGCTTATTTTGCTTCGCATAATGCTCTCCAGTTCCATCCATGCTGTTGCAAATGGTAAGAATGCCCCCCCTTTT
Organism: Myotis brandtii; assembly: GCF_000412655.1. Taxonomy (NCBI): domain Eukaryota; kingdom Metazoa; phylum Chordata; class Mammalia; order Chiroptera; family Vespertilionidae; genus Myotis; species Myotis brandtii. The sequence continues at coordinate 514,158 of NW_005361076.1, forward strand.
TTTACAGCAGCATAGTATTCCATTGTGTAGATGTACCACTGTTTTCTAATCCACTCATCTGCTGATGGGCACTTAGACTGTTTCCGAACCTTAACTATTGTAAACTGTGCTGCTATGAACATAGGGATGCATATATTCTTCTGATTGGTGTTTCTGTTTCCTTGGGACATATTCCTATAAGTGGGATTACTGGGTCAAATGGAAGTTCCATTTTTAATTTTTTGAGGAAATGCCGTACTGTCTTCCACAGTGGCTGCACCAGTCTGCATTCCCACCAGCAGTGCAAAAGGGTTCCTTTTTCTCCCCATCCTCTCCAGAACTAGTGGTTTCTTGATTTGTTGATGATAGCCATTCTGACAGGTGTGAGATGGTACCTCATTGTTGTTTTGATTTGCATCTCTCAGATGATTAGTGATTTTGAGCATGTTTTCATATGTCTCCTGGCCTTCTGTATGTCCTCTTTCTATTCTAGTCTATTTTCTAAATCTTGACTTCATCTTTCATGAATTGTTCTCCCTCTTTCTTTCAGATTTGGCATCATATCTGTTACTTTGATTTCTAAGATTAAGCTCATACTCAAAATTCTGGTTTGACTGGCTTCCAAAATTCCATTCTCAATTCAAACTAACTTAGAAAGTCAAACTTGTAAATTAATATCTCAAAGGATGTTCTGGGGATATGAGTCATGACCCAGAAAGTTAAGGCAGCATAAGATTCTGTATCACCTCAAGCAATTTAGTTAATATTTCTGGACTTTAATTTCCTCATCTGTATGTGGTCTCTTCAGTTAAAGTTAATCTATTATTTTTTCATTAAAAGTTACCAAAAGACTAACAGATTTTGTGATTATTTCTCACCCAAATATTAGGCCAGAACTTTATTATTATTATTATTTATTTTGTGAACAAAAAACTATCTCTGCCTTGGTACCCAGTAGAATTGATTCAGGCGACTTACTGTTGTTGTTTTTTTCCCATACACTTTGTTTATACAATCTTTCTATTCTACAAGTATTCTCATCAGTCCTCAGAGTGTTTAACTGCTATCTAAAATCATTGAATCAATTTCTTCATGCAATGCCATAATAAGAATCAATAATTATGCTTTCTAAAGCTCTCTGCAGTTATAGTGCTTTTCTGAACTCTAAATTTTCATTTTTTCCCTACCAGCATTACATGTCCACCTAGTGACACAGGGCTGCATATGCATTCCAAAGTTGCACTGAGTTCTTTAGGAAACCAAAATAGGAAAAATGCTTTCTGGGTGATGAAAATCCATGAAGCAATGGAATGATATGTGGAGTATTTGTGAACATGATTATTATGGTTATATAATACTCTATAAAAATTTCACTCAAACTTACTTATTTCAAACAATTCTCAGCTATATATTAACCAAGGTTGTGTTTTAGAATTGATCTCCAAATGATTAAAACTCGGAGTGATATCCAGTTACTAATTTGGAGAGCCAGCTTGAGACAAAAGATCCAGATGATGGTAATCAAGC
>NW_005361076.1:516503-519362 GCF_000412655.1 Myotis brandtii
TTTTTAAAAAATCTCAGTTTGATGTTAATTTGTTGTGCCTCCGATCCCTGACCAGTGAAACTCTTATGAAGCATTGCTTGGTAACCTTAACAGTGATTCTCAAACTTGAGTGTGTATCAGAGTCTCCTGCAGTACTTGTTAAAACATAGATGCCTGAGCCTCAACCCTTAGAGATTCTAATGTTGCAGATGTGTGGCTATTGAGAATTTGCTCTTCTCAAAAACCCTTGGTTGATATTGATACTGCTGATCTGAAACAACTCTTTGGAACCATTGCCTTAGATTAAGAGCATTTCACAATAACTTTCCAAGGTCCCCACATTGAAAAGAGGAACCAGCAAAATTATTAACCTCCTCCTTTCTCCATTTAACCTTTAGTATTCCTTTTATTATAAGGAAATATCTGAGTTCTACATTATCATATCAAATCTTCCAATTCTGTAATACCTCACTGCCTATGCTCCCAGGAACAGCAATAAAATTATGTTGAGATATGAACATGAATTTCTCATCAGGTTCTATTGGCTGAATTTTATTCAATGCTTCTAGTTAACTATAAGATTTAGTTGTTTAAACAAATTATAAAGAAGCAATATTTTAATACTTGTATTCCTTTTTTCTTTTCTTCATAGAGTAAATATTAGGCCCATGATTCATTCTTATACTTTGATATCAATTTTTGCTATGTGCCATTTAAATCAAAATAGAAAAAAAGAAAAATATATATTTAACTAATGTACAGAAAAATGTTAAACTAGTCTCAGAAATAGAGCTACATATAAATAAAGTATCCTATATAATAAAGAGGTAATATGATAATTTGTCCGTTATGGTGTTCGAGTCACGACCAGTCAATGGGTTGTGCATGCACAGGAGCCGGGGGGCGGGGATGGGGGCGGGGACTTCCGCCCCCCAGCAGAGGCACACCCAGGCCTGCCCAGCACTAAAGTCCCACCCAGCACTGAGGTGAAGCTGCCTGCCTGTATCCCTGGCCAGGGACGTGATGCTGTCTGCCTGTGTCCCTGACCTGGTATGTGACACTGCCTGGTCCCTGACCTGGGACGTAACCCTGCCTGACTGTGTTCCTGACCTGGGATGTGGTGCGGTCTGTGTGCGACACCCCCCACCCCCCAGCACAGAGTTGCTTAGATGTCTCAGTGAACTTTGCAACTGACCCAAAGAGGAAACCAAGAGGGGAGAGGCCGGGAACTGTAGATTCCCAGTGCTTTAGTCATTTGAAAACAGCCCCGCTTGGAATACGACGTGGCTATACATTCAGCTGAGAAGTGAGGGGGCTGAACACCACCATTGCTGGGCTCTGGTTGGTCCGAGGTCCGAGTGTCCACCATGAGAAGGAAAAATCTGAGGGAGGGGCCCGGAGGAAGGGAGGACAATCGAAGGAAATGTGTCTAGACCAGGGGTGGGCAAACTTTTTGACTCGAGGGCCACAATGGGTTCTTAAACTGGACCGGAGGGCCGGAACAAAAGCATGGATGGAGTGTTTGTGTGAACTAATATAAATTCAAAGTAAACATCATTAAAAAAAAGGGTACGGTTTTTTTTTTTTAGTTTTATTCATTCCAACCCTACAAAAGCCCCAGGCCTGGACACAGTTCTGTCTCCACCTTTTAGTCCCCTGTTCTTCAACCACAGAGGAAAGAAATAAGGAAGGAGTCTGTGCTACCTCTAGAAAGTATCTATAAACCTGATTGGCTGGTCACCTCCTGCAGAGGGAGGCCAGACTGCGGCTTAGGCCTGCTCCCCTCGGAGAGTGGGCCTAAGCCATCAGTAGGACATTTTGTGATGGCTCCTAGACTTTGAGGGGGGGCAGGCCGAGCTGAGGGACCCTCGTCCCCCATGCATGAATTTTTGTGCACTGGGCCTCTAGTATATTATAAAAGGTAATAAGTAAAACACTCATTGTCCTTTCTTGGTTATCAGTTTGTGTTTGAGCTCCAATGACTGCCTTTAGCTTGTCACTACTTCTATCTGTTCAAATATAGTGGCCAAAATTAACGAAATCAAAGAATATTTTAATATGCTACTGACATGTTTCAGGGTTTCATGTAGCTCTCTATTGTTTATCTTGTCCTCCCTAACATATTTTTTCTTTCACAGGTCAAAATATCCAGCAAAACTCTGCTGAATAAAGATGTGGCCTAGTATAAAGATCAATGTTCTTCTTAATCAAAACCCTTTCAAAAGGAATGTGGAGTATGGAGTAAAAAAGCACTGGGACACTTGGGTTGTGGTTCTCGTTACCAAGAGAGAAACCTGCAAGAAATAAGAATGAATATCATTTTTAGGTAAATTCTTTTGATTTTTTGAGATATGAGAATAAGCTACAATATTCCTGAAAACAGTAAAGAGAACTTCCTTCCCAAAATAGGGACAATAATAGTGACAATAATAGTTAAATGGTTTGCCTATTTAACACTATAACAAAGACTAATACCTATTTTAAAGCTCAGAATTTATATTTTACTCCAAGAAAATTAGTACTGTTTATAATTTTTTTATAATTGGAATTGAAATCATTTGCCCTCACTGGTTTTGCATAGTGGATAGAGCGTCAACTTGCAGATCAAAGGGTCCCTGGTTCGATTCTGGTCAAGGGCACATCCTGGTCATGGTTCCTGCAGGAGGCAACCAATCTGTGTGTTTCTCTCACATCAGTGATTCTCTCTGTCTTTCCTTCTCTCTTCCACTCTCCCTAAAAATCAATGAAAAACTATCCTTGGTGAGGATTAAGACAAACAAACAAACAAATAAATAAAAAAGAAAGTGAAAGAATGGAAAAATATTCCATGAAAATAGCAACAAAAAGAGAACAAGGCTGACTATACTAATATCAGATAAA
>NW_005361076.1:519640-528874 GCF_000412655.1 Myotis brandtii
TAGACAACCATCTGCTTGAATATAAGTAACTCCTTTATCAACTCCTGAAAAAAACAAAAACACACAAAAAAAAACCAAGACTATGTCATTGTTGAATGGCTTTAACTGACTGTTCATCATAAAAACTTTATTTTATGTTTCCGAAAAGTAACCAATTTAATTATCTATAGTAGTTTAGAGTCTACAGAGGTTGTTCTGCAAATTTATATTGGTTAAACAGCATTTCCTAATGTTCAAATATATTGTCGTAGAAGTATATGAAGTTTAAGTAGAAATATTTGATAATGGTGCCAGGTTCAGAGACAGTAGTGATTGGGAGGACTTTGGGAGAAGATTTTTTGATTTACTAAAGGAAAGCTCCTCGTTTGCCTTTAAGATGCAATTCTGAGAAGTCAAGGAAACTTTTTTGGCTTTCTGTTGGATGAAGTAATTAGTTTTGCATCTTAAACCATGCAGCATCATTTACCTACTCCTGAGAGTGCTACACAGAACAAATTTGCTCAAAGAGGTGGCTATTTCACAAATTGAATTCTAACTGTTATGTGCAGCCTAAATTGCCCTGGCACAGTCACAAAATAAATATGAATAAAATTTGATGAAATAATTGCTAATTTTATATGTAATTATTTTTATACAATTGAACATATTAAGGCATTTGTTTAGGCACTGTGTTTTATGAGTAAGATCATATTTATCTTGTTATAATGCATAGATTCAGAGTATTTTATATATACATGTTATGTATACACATATACAGATGCATTATACATAAGTATATATGTTCAGAATATTTTAAAACATAGTATTATATTGGACCACTGGCTATAGTTTCATGTGTATTATTGAATAATTTTGTGCTGTTCAAGCAGCATGTTTATTTACATGTAAATTCATGTAAATGGGCATTAACTTTTTATTGGTACACCTAAATAAAAATATATTAGAGAGAAATTATGAAGACAAATTGATAAACTACATTCATAATTTCATTTAAGTACATTTTTTAAATATTTATTTTCCATCCTTTATGGATATATCACATTCCCTCTGGCCACTCCAAATAAATCAATAAATTTAATTAAAAAGAAAGAAACAACAGACAAAATACATTTGAAAGCAAATATTTTTTATATAATACTTGGTAAATCAGCACAAATATCTACTTTATCCTTTCATACTGGTAATGTACATGACAGATAAATTGCATTTTACATAAGTTATTTGTGTCTTTCCCAGCTGTACCTAACAATCATTTATTTCTAAAGCTCCTTTTACCATATAAACCAATAGCTGTGAAATATGGTTTTATTGCTACTTTTCATAAAAGGGATTTATTTCCATTTTTAGATGAGATTATTCACATAAATATAAATTTGCTTTTGATATCACATATTAGCTGATTTAAGTAACTAACAAATGCTTATTAATTAACATCATCTTCAAAAATTAAAAGACTAAATAAAATGTTTTGACCTGGCCTGCAGGGGTTAGATTTATCCATTACATTATTAATGCTTCATCAATTTAATATATTTTATAGTTATGTCAAATACTTTGCTTATGTAAAGTATTTAAAATATTTGCCCCCCCCCCTCTTTTAAAGAATAAAATTTTATCACTATATGGTCTTCGATCAGCTTGATGGATTGCTTAGTACAAGACCTGCTTGTTTCCCAACAGAAAACACAATGAGTTTATCTCAACTTACCAAGAGAAATGCGTCTTTGGAGAATGCACATTAAGTCCTGTGGTTTGGCTTGTCTCAGGTTTGATGGATGTCTAATAATTGCCTACAGTCCCGTAAGTAGAAGAATTAAAGTAAAATGGCTATACTGGATGTTTAAGGTTATCATGGCATTAAATAGTCACTACTGGCATTTTTAAAAAGGATTAAATTACAGTTTAAAATGTAATGATGTAGACTGATAATGAATGAAATTATTAAACTAAGGGAATCTATTATAACACATAACTTCTAATATGCCTCAAGATATTCAGAAATTTTTAAAGTCAAGCAAAGAGGGAATATTCTGCAAAACTAGCCTACTGAACAATTAGTGTCTTATTTTGTATGTTTGATGAAGGTTTCTTACATAACAATGCTTTATGGGGAAGAAAAGTTCATGAGTACTTAGGAGATAAAAAGCCTCTGGGGAAATTGTGATTCTAAATGTTCACTGATCCCTGTGGGGTCCTCAAGTCCAACATTTTTCAAATATCTGTAAAGGAAACACATGCCCACCCACATTAGAATTGTGATCAAGCTATTAGTGTGTAACAAAGATTAATATTATCATTTGGATGAATATGTAGCAAACATTAGTAGTGTAATTTAGAACAGTGATTTTCAACTTTTTTCATCTGATGGGACACATAAACTAATTACTAAAATTTTGCAGACACCAAAAAATATATTTTTTTGCTGATCTGACAAAAAATAGGTATAATATTAATTCATTCACACACGACAGCTATTGTTGTGTTGGCAGTTGTCTTTTATTTTATTTGATAAAATAAGGGGACAGAGGTCAGTGCCCTCAACTAAATAGGTATTGCATGTTTAATTTTTCTTTGTTTTGTGGCACACTCGTTAAAAATTGCTTATTTAGATGGATATACTAAAATGAGAAAACACAAATTTAGTTAAATATTTTGCTTTCTTTAGAATCCATCCCTGGTGTGTGTGTGTATGTGTGTGTGTGTGTGTGTGTGTGTGTGTGTGTGTGTGACTTATGAACTTGAAGGGCTTGAAGGGGTGGGGGATAAATTTACTTTTTGTTTTTATGATTTGTACTAGAGTAAAGCAATATTTAAATAATTATTGTTACTCTGATTTTTTTCAATATTCTTATTTAAAGGTATATTTTTCTATTTAGAATTATTTCAAATTTATTTATTTATTTACAAATTTATTAAAGAATAAAATGAATAGAGATTGAATTAGGAGCAAAATATCAAATATAATAATGTTCATATTTCTGAAATAATCTGAATTAACATAAAGTAAAATATTTCCAATGTAGAAAATAAAATATTCCATGAAGATCAAATATTTCCCCTTTAGAAAATAAACTATCCTATATTGGACAGTACATTGTATTTAGTAGTTTTTAAATAAATATTTGTCATAGATGAATAAAAGCGTTATCATTCTATTTGGGTAGGTTTGATCAAAACCAAAGAGTTTATTGTTCTCAAGCTGTAGTTAGGTGTAAGAAACTGTACATTAATCATTCACACCCAAACAGAAGAAAGAGTTCATTAGCTAAAACTGTGCAGCATCTGTGTGTCACTAAATAAATTGAGCAGAATCACATGAGAAAATAAATTATCCAGGTAATGGGCTTGTCCTAATTCAAGGGGAAAAAATCGTAACAAGAAAAACATATCATTTTACTGGAGGATATGAGGTCTACTTAAAGTGCTTGATTTCAAACTGATTTACAGGGAACACAAGAGTATGTAGACAACTCAAGAGTTGTGATGATTGTCAAGGCTCAGTTAGATGCTCTTATTCTATATACTTTCATCAAAAGAAGTTTTCAGCATATTGACATTAAAAGTTGATGAGACTAAAGGAAAAATAGCTAAAATAACTTGAAAAACATGTAGCTAAATGGTAAGTGGAGGCACAAGTATACATAAGTATAATTTTGCTCTACAGTTTTCCAAGACAATAGATAGTATATATTTTTCTGAATCAAATAAATCTAGAACCCACTAGTGCCACATAGAGGTCCTAGATGGCTTGAGCAACATGAAAAATAACACTAGTTAAACATTTGGCCCCAGCCAGTTTGGCTCAGTGGATAGAGCATCAACCCATGGACTGAAGGGTCCCTGTTTCGATTTGGTCAAGGCATGTACCTTGGTTGTAGACTCAATCCCCAGCCCTGGTCTGGGCACGTGTGGAAGGTAATCAATCAATGTGCCTCTCTCACATTGATGTTTCTCTCTCTGTGTGTCTCTTCATCTCTCCCTTCCACTCACTCTAAAAAATCAATGGAAAAACATTCTTGGGTGAGGATTAACAACAACAAAAAAATAATTTGGCCCCACCAGTGTGGCTCAGTAGTTGAGTGTAGACCTATGACCCAGGAGGTCATGGTTCAATTCTCGGTCAGGGCACATGTCTGGGTTGCGGGCTTGATCCCCTGTAAGGAGCGTGCAGGAGGCAGCCAATTGATGATTCTCTCTTATCATCGATGTTTCTATCTCTCTCTCCATCTTCCTTCCTCTCTGAAATCAATAAAATTTAAGAAAAATTGTAGGGAGAATTATGTCTTGCATTCAAGCTATTGTAGTCCTCCCCAGATGATTTGTGCAAGCCTTCATTAGCTATCTGCTCACTGGCAAATAGGTCCACTATGCCCTGACCACACTTGACCATTGGGAATCTTATCCTTTAAATTCAACCATATTTGATATTCATATCTCAGGTATCTACCCATTATCATATTAGAGACCTGGCCACATCCTGGATTGAGTTTAAGCTGAGCACAAATGTCCTTCACCATAGTCTTCATCTTGGAGGCCACAGCCACACTTGAGCCCTTCAGCCTCTTAAACTCAAACGTTTAGTATTCTCTTACACCTTAGGGCTGAAAGAGTTTATTTTGACTAATGATTCTAAAACATAAATTCTATTCATTGGTTGTCAGTAGGAGTGGGAGTAGGGAGCTATAAGGAAAACACAGATTTCTAAAGATTTCTATTCTCCTTCTTTATGTGTAGGTAGAAAACAGATTTGTTTTGCTTTCTCTTAGTAAATCCATAACAACTGATATGAACCAATACAGAGGTATTTGTCTCATTCTCCTCGCATATAGAGTCATTTTCATTATTTATGATAGTTATGTTCTATAAGATCTCTGCAAACACTGAATCAGTGAAGACTGAACCTTGGTTCCTAGGCAAAATACAGAGTTAGGTTCCTGCAAGCCTCTGCTCGCAGCATTTTTGTCCACCAATCAATACAAAACCTTACTTGAACAAATATTTAACGTACTTAATTTCATCATAAGGTGCATCACAACTTTCTTGCTCTTACGAACACAAGACACTTCTGAACTATGCTTGGGGCCATTTTAAGCAACTAAATAACCAACAAAAAAACAAATTAAGAAAAGGTGACACTAACCAGACTGTAAAAAGGACACTTGTTTGTAATATGAGAGCTAAAATAAGAAAGCAGATTATGGCCTTGTTTACTCTCAGCTGGGGAGATGCACATTGAGTAATTCAAAATTTTCATTGCTCTGCACATGTCCACAAATAACCATGAAAGTTTTGAAGGTACTGGTTTGGGGGTTACTCAAATTTTAGTGAGGAGCAAATTCACAAATACAAATCTAAAAAATAATGAGGATTGACCTTATATATGCACACATAAATATTTATATATTGTATAATGATGTGCAAGGTATAATTAGTATATATGTATAGATAATTACAACTATGTAAATGATTTTGTCCTCATCAACAGACTAAGCAGGAATAGGTAAGCCAAGAGGAAGAACTGAATAATATATATTAAAGTAATAATTGGCAACTACACTTATTTCCTTTTGCCCTACAAAGAGTATTATTAAGTCTCAAAAAAAAGATATACAGAGCTATGTGAGACAGAGAAATAAACTAAGAAGTGAGTATAGACGGGAAATATAATTTTATGTTTCCACAGTAAGAAACTATCTTAAGTAAACTGAAATATCATTTATTCAAAGCCATAACGACTATAGAGAAGTCAAGGTACCTAACCACTGACAATCAGAATTATAGAAAAGTATGCTGTTATTGATGGCAAGGTGCTAAGCTGAACTTAAGGAAAATAGAAAAATTAACCTCAAGACTCACCATATGTAAATTCAAAATCAGTAGATAGTTTATGTTATATTATGACATAGGCCAAAACTATTTATTCATTCTCTTATATATTTATTTCCATGATACAAAATACCACAGTTTCTAAAAGCTGTTGAATATAATTGAGATCAAGTTCTGTGGAAAACAATTTTCAAAATGTAATGAGGAAATACAAATAAAGAGAAAATCTTTTCTAGGATATTTGTTCTTTATAGTTTTTAGGAATGTCATGAGTTAGATAATAGTTTCATAATTTAGTATCACCCTGCTTGCATTCTGCCAAAATCCAGCATTCTGTCCCACAGCAGGAGACAAGTGGATTCTCAGTACTGGGTCATGTAGCCCAGTGCAAATCTTGGCAATGAAAGTTAAATCTTCCTGAAAAGGAGGAGAACTTCATAAGATGACCAGTGAGATTGCTCATGACAAATGCATAGAGTAGAGTGACGGTGAATTCCGGTGTGTCAATACTCAGGACTTTGATAGACAGTATATTGACTTTTCATGGTCTACTAGGACCCAAAAAGAGTATGGCAATTTTTCTGTATTCTAAAGCAATCTAGAAAAATAGGTAATTTCACTTGGAGCAGGTACTGGAGCAGACTGAGGATGAAAGGTCATCAGATATAAGTATAGGATCAATCTAAAGCAAAATTACCTGATATTAAAGTGAAGTAAAATTACCTCCTAATTCAGACTCAGTTGGATCAGGAAGCTTAAGGATGATATTTGAACCTAAAAGTGCCATATATACCAGTTCTCTGATCAGAATGAAGAAGGAGGCTTTGATTAAAAAGTTCAAATAGGTAATATCCTGTGCCAACATCATCCCTAAATGTGATCCAGGAGAGGGGACAGTGATAAGCAGGCCTTAGGTATATGTAGAACATTTGGATGCATGATCTTTCCAATTTGGAGGGAGACTGAATTGCACTTGATTAATTCTCCTTTTCTCTGATGTTTCTGTTTTTACTAATTTATGTAATAAAAATATATTATAATATTAAATGCTAGATAATCTAAAAACTTAAGTTAATATTTCAAAAATTAAAATTCTTGGCTATCAATGTTATATTTTGGCAAATGCAGAAAAAAACAGGGAATATATGTAGTTATAGCATAGGAAGTAAGTTCCTATAGAGTACTTATATCTAAATATCTTTATATAATCTGTAGTCAGTATTACTGAGGATTTTTAAAAATTTAAAAAATGTTTTCAATTACAGTTGACATACAATGTTAGCTTCAGGTGTATAACATAATGGTTAGACATTTATATAACTTATTAAGTGATAATTCCATAAGTCTAGTATCCATCATACACCATACATAGTTATTACAATATTATTGACTATATTCCCTGTTCTGTACTTTACATCACCAAGACTATTCTGTAACTATTAATTTGTACTTAATCCCTTTACCTTTTTCACCCATCTCCCCAAAGTCCCTCCCATATGGTAACCAACATAATGTTCTCTGTATCTATGAGTCTGTTTCTGAGGAATTTTTTAATGGTACTCTGTACATGCTCTGGGAGAGAAATATGTGATACTTTGTACATTTTGTCACAGGAATAATTAACTCAAACACTTCTATACCAAGCCAAATCCTCCAACACTATTTTAGAGTGATCATGATCTCTCTCTCTCTCTCTCTCCGTTAATCCTTATCTGAGGATATTTTTTCCATTGTTTATTAGAGAGAGTGAAAAGGAGGGAGCAAGGGGGGAGAGAGACAAAGAGAGAGAAACATTGATGTGAGAGAGACACATCTATTGGTTGCCTTCTGCACGAGCCCTGACTGGGCCCCGGGATCAAACCTGAAACCCAGGTATTTGCCCTTGACCAGAAATTGAAACCACAACCCTTCAGTGCATGGGCCGACACTCTATCCACTGAACCACACCATCCAGGACTAGAGTTATCATGATCTCTTGATAAATATCCAACTACATCACAAGGACATCCTATTTTATTTTAAATTTGCATTGAACTTATTAGGGTGGCATTGGTTAGTAAAATTAAAAAGGTTTCAGGTGTACAATTCTATAATATATCATCTGTATATTGAACCGTGTGTTCACCACCTCAGGTCAAGTCTCCTTCCACCACCATTTACCTCCCCTTTACCCTCTTCTATTTCTGCCCATCCTCCCCATTTCCCTCTGGTAATCTATGAGTGTTTGTTTTGTTTTCTTAATCCCTTCACCTTTTTCACCCAGCTCCCAACCCCCTTCCCATCTGACAGCTGTCAGTCTGTTCTCTATGAGTCTGTCTCTATTTTGCTTTTTAATTTATTTTGTTCATTAGATTCCACATATGGGTGAAATCATATGATACTTGCCTTTCTCAGACTGGCTTAGCATAATACGCTCCAAGCAAGGCATCCTATTTTAAACAATTACCTATATACTCCTAAAATTTCAGAGTGGTTTTTTATTACTTTGATTTCAAAAGAATCTTATGTAAAACTTTCTTGCCAGCCTGCTGTACCTTTTACATGTTTGTGATAGCTGTCCTTCAACAGGCACTAAAGTATTTCATTTGTAATTTGTAAATCTCTTGATGGACTGTGAAGATGAATGAAAGCACTTGTTAGTGCTATAAATGTTAGTCTGCAGTTGCAGAGGAGTATACATACAATGCTACTTAATCACAATCTACTCTATTAGTTTATTTTTTCCTCATATGATTAGTCATAATAATGAAAATGAAAGTGTGAGAATGAATTTAAATCTTATTTCAAATATTTGTGTTAAATATATGCTAATCAAATTTAATTAATTTAAAATCCCATAAAAGAGTATCAACATTTTTACAGTTTTGTTGCATTTGGTTTCATTGTTTTAAACGTTTAAAAGGCAGCCTTGATTACTTAAATTTATAAAGAATGTAAATTAAACTATTTATTATTATTACCTTAAATTCAACTGTTAAGAAATAATGTTTAACTCAAATATTTTGAGAGGTTCAAATTTATTAAAATATTTCATAAGATATAGAGAGTAAAAGCATTTTTACTGAAAACAATGAACATGACAAAAAGCAAAATCAAAGTTTATTAAAATATAGTTTTGAGCTTGGTTTTAGTGATAACTTTTTAGATATACCACTATAAGCAAGATCCATAAAAGAAAAAAATATAAAAGCTGAACCTCATTAAAATAAAACAAAAAAATTTTGCTCTGAAAAAACATTGTTAAGGGAACGAAAAGGCATCTACAAACTAGGAGAAAATTTTTGCATATCTGACAAAGTAATTTATTCAGAATATGCAATGAACACTTTTAACTGAACAACAAAAGCATAAACTTCCCAATTAAACAATGGGCAAAAGAGCTTAACAGACACCTCCCCAAAGAACATA
>NW_005361076.1:528947-529803 GCF_000412655.1 Myotis brandtii
AACAAACAAATATGGTCAACATCATATCTTTTTAAAAAACTGCTAATTAAAACAACAATGAGTTATCACAGCATACTTATTAGAACAGCTAAAATCCAAAATAATGACAATACTAATCATTGCTGGTGGGAATGCAAAATGTTACAGCCACTTTGAAAAAAATGTTTCAGAGTTTCTTACAAAGCTGAACATACTCTTACCGTATCATTCAGCAATCACTCCCTTTGGTCTTTACTCAAATATGTTTAAAATTTATGTCCACACAAAAACTTTTACATGAATATTTATAGCAGCTTAATTTATATTTGCCAACATTTGTAAGGAAACAAAATATCCTTTAGAGGTGAAAGGATTAAAACAAACAATCTTGTGATACATTGGACTTTGTTTTTAGTCATAAAAGGAATGAGCTATCAAGCCATGAAAAAACAAGGAGGAAGTTTAAATGCATATAAACTAAGTGAAAGAAGCCACCCTGAGAAAGCTACACACTGTATGATTCTAATAATATGACGTTCTGGAAAAGGCATAATGATGGAGATAGTAAAAATATCAGTGGTTGTCAGGGGTTAAAGGTAGGGATAAATAGATTGAGCACAGTGAATTTCTAAGGCAGTGAATATATTCTACATCATACAGTAATGATGGACAGATGTCATTATGTAAGGGGTGAACCCTAATGTAAACAATGGAATTTAATTAATAATAATATATCAATAATTATTCATAAATTTTAACCAATGTGCCACATTACAAAGTGTAAATAGGAGGGGAAATTGTGTCCGTGAAAGGCATGGGAATTCTATACACTATGCTTGATTTTTCTATAAACTCAAAACTACAAAAAATAGTCTAT
>NW_005361076.1:529930-534856 GCF_000412655.1 Myotis brandtii
TATGTAAATATATATATATAAAAATAGATAGATTTTATATTATATATACACATAGTATAAATTGTTTCAGATTATTTAATTTCTATAATTCCAATGTCTATAAATGGACACAGAAGCAAATATTATGGACATTGCATTACCTTTCATCAGGTATGTTTGATTATAGTAACTTCTAACTTGTTTATATTTTTTTCTCACTCTTTTTTGACCTCTTTATCTTCACTTTCAGCATAAGACATGTTACTTGTTTCCCTCTCTGTAGTCACTTTTCCTTCATAATAATTTTTCATAATAATACTCCACTTTTAAGAAGCAACTCCTTGGCCAAATCCTTATCATTAATACATTCATTTATACACTGAGTGGCCAGATTATTATGACCACCTGACGTTTGTAGGCAAATTAGCTATAATTTCACTCTGAAGTTGCTAGAGGGCCAGACCATTATAAATAGGAAAGCAGGTTGTTTACCACGACAGTAGAAGTGATTTTTTTCTGAAGATATGGGTAAACAACGCGATTTAACAGCCTTTGAACATGGGATATATATATATATATAATTTCCCTTTCTTTAATCTATCTATCTATGTATTCATCTATTTTTGGAAAACACTTTTTGCCTTCAATACTGCGGCAATTCTTCTTGGCATTGACTCCACGAGATGTTGAAAGGTGATGCGAGGAATTTGACACCATGCCTGATGAATAGCACTGATTGGGTTTTGGAAGATTATATTTTTTAGGAATATGAACATTTCGTCCAGGTTGTCCAGTTTCTTTGAATATAGTGGTTCATAGTATTTTTTTTATGATCCTTTGTATTTCTGTGGGTTCAGTTGTTACTTCACCTCTTTCATTTCTAATTTTGTGTATTCAGGGCCTCTCTCTTTTTTTGTTGATGAGGCTGAGTAGAGCCTTGGTTTTATTATCTTTTATATAGTGTGTTTTTTAGTCTCTATATCATTTATTTCTGCTCTGATCTTTATTATTTCCTTCCTTCTACTTACTCTGGGCTTTTCTTGTTCTCTTTCTAATTCTTTAAGGTGTAGGGTTAGATATTTTATTAAAAGTTTTTCTTGTTTTTTGAGGTAGGCAAGTAATACTATCAACTTCCCTTTTAGGACTACTTTCACTGTGCCCCATAGATTTTGGGTTGTGTGTTCATTTTTATTTATTTCCAAGATGTATTTTATTTCTTCTTTGATATATTTGATAACCCATTCATTTTTTGATAACATGCTATTTAGCATCCATGTGTTTTTATTGTAATTCATTTCTAATTTCATAGCATTGTGATCTGAGAAAATTCTAGTTATGATTCTAGTCATCTTGTAGTGACTTAGCTTGTGTCCTAACATGTGGTCTACTTTTGAAAATGTTCCATGTGCACTTGAGAAGAATGTACTAGAATATTCTGTATCTTTGGGGTGAAATAGTCTGTAAATGTCAATTCCATCTGATCTAGTGTATTGTTTAGGATCACTGTTTCCTTGTTGATTTTTTGTCTAGAAGATCTATCCAGTGATGTCAGTAGGGTGTTTAAGTCCTCAACTATGATTATATTGCTGTCAATCTCTCTTTAAAATCCCCCAGAATTTTGTTATATATATATTTGGATGCTCCTGTGTTGTGTGCATATATGTTTATCAGAGTTATATCCTCTGGTTGTATCAATCCTTTTAGTATTATAAAGTGTCCTACATTATCCCTTGTTAAGGCCTTCACTTTGAATTCCAGTTTTTCAGATATGTGTATTGATATCTTAATTTTTTTTTCATTCCCATTTGCCTGGAAATTTTCTTTTTCATCCCTTTACATTCATTCTGTGTGAGTCCTTTGTTCTGAGGTGGGTCTCCTGTAGACAGCAGATATATAAGTCATGTTTTCTTATCCACTCAGCTACCCTATGTCTTTTGATTGGAGCGTTTATGCCATTTACATTTAAGGTTATTATTAATAGGTACTAATTTATTGGCCTTGTTATTTTTTATGCCTGTGTTCTTCTCTTTCCCTCTATTTCTTCTTCTTATAACCAGCCCCTTAGTATTTCTTACCATGCTTGTCTGATGGTAATAAGCTCTTTTAGCCTTTTTGTGTTTGTCTGCAAAGCTCTTTATTAATTATAAAATGAAAATAAATTAGCCTGTCTTAAAAATTTTATCATCAAAAATAGTGTTATAATCAATAGGTAAGCCACATATCTTTTTAAAAAAATATGTTTCTATTGATTTCAGAGAGAGGAAAGGAGGAGAGAGAGAAACATCAATAATGAGCACGAACCACTGATCTACTGCTTCCTGCATGCCCCCTACTACATTTAGAGCCTGCAACCCAGGCACATGCACTGACCAGGAATTGAACCATCACCTCCTGGTTCATGGGTCGACACTCAACCACTGAGCCACACCAGCCGGGTGACAAGCCACATGTTAAGAAAAACATTATCCAAACATATACCTGACAAAGTTATTGTATCATGAATATATAAAAAATATTAAAACTACATAAAAATATAGCCAAAATACCTATACATACACATCACAAAGAAAGATTTCAAATGGTCATAAGAAGCCTAGTGAAAAGATGCTCAACACATGTATATCTCTGACAAAAATTAATTTGAAATGCATATATATATATATATATATGCAAAATTATAAAATTTCCCCAAATAGAAAAGGAGAAAATATAGGTGGCCTTTGGTTTATTGATCACTTAGATACAACACAGAAGTATAATCCATAAAGAAAAGACTGATAAGTTGGGCTTTATTAAAATGAATATTCTTTGTTCTATGAAAAACACTATTAAGGAAAATACAGGCATAGATGGGGAGAAAATGTCTGTGAGTCACCTGACAAATTACCTATATTCAGAATAAATATGAACACATAAAATTGAGCAATAAGAGCACACACTTACCAATTATAAAATGAGCAAAAGATCTGAACAGATACCTTACTAAGAAAGTTAAGTAGAGGAAAATAAGTATATAAAAAGATGCTCAGCATTATATGTCATTAGGGAAATACAACTCAAAACAATAATCAAATACCATTGCACATCTAAAAGTCCAAAAAGCTGACAATGCAAAATGCTGGTGAGGATGTGAAATAGGAATGCAAAATGGCACAGCCATTTTGGATGATGTTTTAGCAGTGTGTTATAAAACAACACATACTCTTCTAAAATGATTCAGCAATCATGCTCCAAGTTATTTACTGAAATCAGTTGAAACTTATGTCCACACAAAAACTTGCACAGGAATGTTTACAGCAGTCTTAGTCATAATTTACAAAATTCAGAAGCAACTAATATGTCCTTTAATAGGTGTATTAATAAGCTAACTGTGGTACATCCATACACAGGAATATTATCCTATCTAATAAAAGAGAAACATGCAGATTGACCATAACCCCGAAACCCTTCCCATTGGCTAATCAGCAGGATATGCAAATTAACTGCCAACCAAGATGGCGGCCAGCAGCCAGGCAGCTGAAGCGAACAGGAGGCTTCTTTGCTCCAGTGACGGAGGAAGCCAACATTCCCCGCCTGCTGCTGCCGACCTCTGAGCTGCAGTCTAACCAACTCTGTTGCAATTATAGAACCTAAACAAACTCCAGAAATCTGCTTTCAGCCAGCCGGGCTTCAGACAGCAGGACTGCAACAGTGTTTCAATTATAGAACCCAAACAAACCAGATACCTGCTTTCAGCATCCGAAGTCTCAGAGCTGGAGCCGAGCCTCAGAGCTAAAGCCGGCTCCCAGCTCCACTGACAGCCATAGAAGGTAAATAAATCCCAGAATAAAAAAGAAAAAAAGAAAAAAAGGAGAGGTTGGGAGCCTCAGTTGCCCACCAGCCTGAAAACAGCCTTCATCCCATCACCCAGACTGGCCAGGCACCCCAGTGGGGACCCCCACCCTGAAGGAGGGGGTGTGAGCTGCAAACAGCCATCATCCCCTCATCCAGGCTGGCCAGGCACCCCAGTGGGAACTCCCACCCTGAAGCAACAAGATGGTGGCTAATTTGCATACTGAAGGCGGGCAGCAGTGGGCAAGACTGTCCACAGTCCAGGACCTGGATCTGTGAACCTGCCGGGCGGGGGGCAGTGCGAGAGGCTGTCTGCGGTCCGGGACCGGATCTGTGACACTGCCAGGCAGGGGGCAACGCGGGAGGCTGTCCGCTGTCCCAGGACCTGGATCTGTGACCCTGCCGGGTGGGGGGCACTGCGGGAGGCTGTCCGCTGTCCCAGGACCTGGATCTGGGACCTGGCGGGGAGGGCGAGAGCGCGGCAGTGCTTGAGGCTGTACGCGGTCTGGGACCCAGATCTGTGACCTGGTGGGTGGGGGTTAGCGCTTGAGGCTGTCCACGGGACCAAGACACAGATCTGTGACCCTGCCGAGCAGGAGGCAGCACTTGAGGCTGTCCGCGGTCCCGGGACCTGGATCCATGACCCTTCCAGGCTGGGCGGCAGCTCGCACAGGGGCCGATCGGCCGGGGTTGGGCAGGGCAGGACGCCTGGCTTCTGCCCAGCCCCAGTCATTCTGGGCAGGTGAGCAGTGCAGAGAGCCTCTGGACAGGGGAGGCAGGCCAGCAGAGGGCGGCCTGTACCCCCACATGGTGGTGGTGACAGCTGTGAGTGTGCCAAGCGGAGCCTGCAGGCTGAGCTGAAGTAGCGCCTGCAGGCCATCAGAGCCCAGAGGAGTGGCTACAAGATCCGCCTCCTGGCTCAGAAGGTGCAGGATTGCAGGGACAGCTGCCGTGACGGGCCAGACTGACATCCTCCTGGCCGCACCAGGGGGGTTTGTGGATCTGCAAAGCCAGAGGTCGCTGGTGTGCACATCCCTCCCCTGGCATGTGAACATCCCCCAGCACACTGTCACCCTCCCACGCCTGCAACAGTTGCAAACCAAGGCGTGCACAAGT
>NW_005361076.1:535596-539822 GCF_000412655.1 Myotis brandtii
AACAACAATGGAGCTGTTATCTGTTAAAAGTGTGGGCACAAACAGGTAGTTGGACATTCCCTGAGGGGTCTCAGATTGGAGAGGGTGAAGGTCAGACTGAGGGGCCGCTTTTCCCCCCTACCCCAGTGCACGAATTTCATGCACCGGGCTACTAGTCCTATATAATAAAAGGTTAATAAGCAAATTGAATGAACAATGGAACGACCAGTTGCTATGATGCACACTGACCAATAGGGGGCAGACGCTCAAAGCAGGAGCTGCCTCCTGGTGGTCAGTGTGCTACCTTAGAGGGAGCACCACTCAGCCAGAAGCAAGGTTCAAGGCTGGTGAGCAGAGCAGCCATGGCAGGAGCCTCTCCTGCCTCCTCAGCAGAGCTAAGGATGTCCAACTGCCTAAGCCGTCAGGTAGATGGCATACCAGAGGCCCAGTGCATGGATGTGTGCACCGGTGGGGTCCCTTGGCCTGCCCTGTGGGGATCAGGCTGAAACAAGCTTTCCAACATCCCCCAAAGGGTCCCGGATTGCGAGAGGGTGCAGTCCAGGCCAAGGGACCCCACTGGTGCATAAATCTATGCACTGGGCCTCTAGTAACAGAATGAAGAAAAAAACAACATGATCATCTCAATGAATGCATAAAGTTTGATAAAATTCAACAATCTCTCATGATTTAAAAAACCTCAACAATATAGGAAAAGAGAGAAGGGAACTCAACATAATGAATACCATTTATTTATGCAAAGCACACAGCTAATACCACATCTTTAAAAATTAATCATATGTCTACATTATGATGCCACAATTCTACACCCTCATATTTATCCGAGAGAACCAAAAACATGTTTTTAAAAAGACTTACATGTTTTGCTGTTTAGATGATTAGGGCATCATCTTATATACCAAAAGGGTTTTGGGGGTTTGATTCCTTGTCAGGGCACACACATAAGTTGCAGGTTCAATCCCTGGTTGGAGTGGGTACGGGATGCCAACTGATCGATTTTTCTCTCACACCAATGTCTGTCTGTCTGTCTCTCTCTCTCTCTCTCTCTCTCTCTCCTTATCTTTCTCTTCCTTCCTCTCTCTCCAAAATCAATAAAAGCATATCTTCAAGTAATGATTAAGAAAAAGAATTGCACACAAATGCTCAAAGCAAATTTATTAATATTGGTCAGAAACTGGAAGCAACTCAAATAACCATTAATAGGAAAATTCATCAACCCTACTCAGTATTTAAAATGGAATGACCTATGCATACATACAATAGTGTACATAAAGTTAGACATGCTAGAAAAGTGAAGCTGGGCACAAAAATACATATTGTATGTTTCCAATTAAATGAAATTTTAGAAAAATCAAAAGTAATCTATTGTGGCAAAAATCAGAAGAGTTTTCCTATAGGTGATCAATGGAAGATGTATGAAGGAAACTTTCTGGAATGACATTTAGTTGCATAAATTTGTCAAAACTCATATGATTGTATATTTAATATATGTACATTGGAGTGTGTGTAAATTTTACCTAAAAACTGTTAAAATTATCATACTCTAGTTAGTAGTTGATAGGTGTGTTATATATATTATGTGTTACCTATTCTTAAACTAATGTATGTGTATTTTATCTCAAGGAATTTATCAATATATAAAACATATGGAAGGTTTAGGTTTCTCATTGTTAAACAAGTGATTTACATACATAAAAAGAGGGAAAACTATAATATGTTCTATTTTGTGAGAGTTGGAAGGATCAGTATATACTTATTCCATGATATATTGATGTACTCATATATACATACATAGAAAAATATTTATACATTGAGAAATATATACAAATATTGCATAGAAATATATATATATATTTGTATTTTTAAAATTCCCTAGTCAGTCAGAGAAAGATAAATATCACATGATCTCACTCATTTGTGGATTATAATGAACAACATAATGAGAATCAATTGCTGTACTCTTGGTTATTTGTACTTAGTTCCCCAATCCTTTTGATACTAAATGATAATTTTTATTAAAATAGGACATGAATTTCCCTGAATATGTGTACTTTATATTTTCCAAGCTAAAATATTGTTTATGGAATATATATTTTAACTTCAATATAACCAACAGATTTTATATACAGGTGCATGTGTATGTCATATATATATATCTGCCAATAAACAGTTAAGTATAGTTATTAGGAAAACACAATTATAGAAAAAAAATCACATATACTTTCAGACAGTCTTTGACACTAAAGTAATTGTTCCTTATATCTGTACCATATTTTCTATATAGTTATTATTTAGACTATATCATCATGATATCACCAACCTGAGAATCCTGTAGAAAATATCATTTTCAAGCAATCCACAATAAAACAAACCATTCTTCAATTAGAATGCACTATTTTCTATAAGACATACTCATAACTGTTTTTTAAATATTTTTTGGATGCTTTTAATGTTTAGATTGCTAAGGTATATTCATCAACTTCTTTAATCAATAAAAATGATATGAGTCATTATTCCAATTATGTAAATGAAAATTTTAGGCTTAATGATTAAGTAAGTAGCCCAAGGCAATACAGCTAATAAGTAGAAGACACTAGAAAACTTTTATGTCTGACATTAAAGTTTTAAATATGTTTTTATACCTTTCCAAGAATAATGAGGTAAAAATAATTCTAATAAATCTATGGCTAAATGCTGACTGTGTACTTACTGATTTGTGAGACTATTTGAAGTTTAAATTGACATTTTAGTTGCTTGCATGAGTATGTGTTCACTGACACTGAAAGACCTTGACAAAACTTGAGGCTTTCAGAGCCATCACTATCCATGCATTTCTTAAACCAATGTTCACAGGTGTGGGAGAGAGAAACTATCCCAATAGACAGGTAAAAATTTATGAAACCAGAAATATTTAAAACTAATGACCTCAATGTGAGTAACATACTTGAGTGTCTTTGAGTTAAGCATGCTTTGGAGCATTTCAGTTATGTTTTTATATAGAGAAAGAAGACTTAAACTATATTTCATTAGTTATGGAACATAATGTAAGTAGGTAGACTTAAAGGTCATAATTCTTACACAAGAAGAATCCATCAATTTAATTGTAGACTGAAGGATACAATAATTCTAATTATTCCTGAAGAATTAGAAGTAATTACTAAAACTAATTATATTTGTCTGGCCTGAGGTTAACAGCTGGCAATGAGTGACACTTGGCTCTCCACAAAAGACAAGTAATTATAAATGTTTGCTTGAACCCATTGTGGATGGAATTTATGAAAATCAAATTTAAGTTAATATGCACAAAGTTCTGAGTACTAACTTCAATGGATAATATGTGAAAGTTTAGGATCAGGTTATCAGATGTGTTATGGATTGGTTGGAACAAAAATCATACCTCCCCACAGAATAAAAGGTCAACTTTCCAATTTAATTTTTTTCAGGGTACAAAATCTTATCAGATGTGAAGTGGTAGCTTAGGATAGAAGCAGATGCAGCAATTTGCAGCATAACTTATCTTGGTCCCCAGAGTTCCTAACAAGAGGAACACAGATGCTGGTGACATGAACTATGCAAGGTAAGATCAATTCATGTTATCAAACTGCCCCTTTGACTCAGGTTTCAGTCACCAAAAAGAAATAACTTCAACAAATGAAACACGTTCATTTAAGAAAATTATTATTAACCTTGTACTCTCCCTGTTCTTGGGTCAAATTCAGCATCAGAAAAGGAAAATACAGTTGATCCTTGAACAACATGGATTTGAACTGTGTGGGTCCACTTATACACAGATTTTTAAAGTAAATACATAAAGTACTGTAAATGTATTTTCCCTATGAAGTTCTTCTCAAAATTTTCTTTTCTCTAGCTTGCTATCTTATCTAATAAAAGAGAAACATGCAAATTGCCGTACCTCCACTATACTCACAAGCCACGCCCACAAGCCCATCAGAGCGACTATATGCAAATTAACCCAACCAAGATGGCAGCCGGCAGCCACGGAGCTGGAGCAAGCAGGAGGCTTGGTTGCCCCGGTGATGGAGGAAGCCAAGCTTCCCGCCTGCCCTGGCTGTCTGTGGCCTCGCTCAAGGCAACAAAATTTCAATTATAGAAGATAAATAAATCCCAGATACCTACTTCCAGCCAGCCTCCACTGGGAGCTTGGGTGGCTGGGGGCTGTGGCCAGCCTGCAAACAGCCATCAGCCCTTCACTCAGGCTGGCCAGGCAC
>NW_005361076.1:540307-545462 GCF_000412655.1 Myotis brandtii
GCTGCCAGTACAGTGGTGGTGGTGGGAGCCTCTCCCGCCTCCTCAGCAGCGCTAAGGATGTCCAACTGCAGCTTAGGCCTGCTCCCCGCTGGCAAGTGGACATCCCCCGAAAGTTCCCAGGCTGCCAGAGGGATGTCTGCCTGCAAGCTTAGGCCCAATCCCGGGTCTAAGCCAGCAGGTGGACATACCCCGAGGGTTCCCAGACTGCGAGAGGGCACAGGCTGGGCTGAGGGACCCCCCTAGTGCACAAATTTTTGTGCACCGGGCCTCTAGTATTGTAATAATACAGAATATAATACATATAACATACAAAATATCGGTTAATAGACTGATTATTTACATTATCCATAAGGCTCCGTGTCAACAACAAGCAATTAGTAGTTAAGTTGTTGGAGAGTCAAAAGTTATACATGGATTTTTTTAAAAATATATGTTATTAATTTTTTACAGAGAGGAAGGGAGAGGGATGGAGAGTTAGAAATATCAAATATCAATGAGTGAGAAACATCGATCAGCTGCCTCCTGCACACCCCCTACTGGGGATGTGCCCACAACCAAGGTACATGCCCTTGAGTGGAATCAAACCTGGGACCCTTCAGTCTGCAGGCCAACACTCTATCCACTGAGCCAAACCAGTTAGGGCATATACATTTTTACTGCACAATGGGATCAGTGCCTCGAGTCCCTGTGTTGTTCAAAATCAACTATTCTTTTCTAAAGAAAGAAATCAGACTTTCCTTGACCAATATTCCTAACCTCAGCTTTCCATTGTTCAAAAGAATCCTAGCTTTCTGATGTTGAACACCTTTCCTATCTTATTGGCCTTTCATATCTTTTTTTTGAGAAATGTCCATTCATATTCTGCAATTTTTAAATTGCCCAGTTTGTCTTTATTATTAACTAGTAGCCCATCGTGCAATATTTCGCACAGTAGGCCGCCCGTAGCTTCAGCAGGAACCGATGGGAACCTCAGTATGCTGCTGGGAGCCTCGCTGCTTCCAAGGGAGCGGGGAGGGACCCAAGCCAATTCTGTGGGAGGCGGGAGGGAGCCAGGCTGTTTCCGTGGGAGACAGGCCCGCTGTCTCCTCTCTGGGCCTGCGCTGGGCTGTGAAGGTTGTGGGATGGCCCCCTGTCCCTGTCCAGGTCCACTTCGGGCCTCACCTGTGTGTGCAACCTCCTCCTGTTTGTTTATGACCCGTTGCAACATCCTGGCTGAATTTGCATATATATATAAAATGGGGTTTTTATATAGTCTGTAATTATCATATTTATGATTTTAGAATATTGTTTCCATTTTGTGGGTTGCCTTTTTACTTTCTTGATGATGTTCTTTGGAGAATAAAAGTTTTTAATTTTTATCTTTATTAAAATTTCTATGAATAACATCTTGTAATTTAGAAGATACAAGTGTTATACTTTTTGTTAAAGTTATTCCTGCATATTATTATTTGATATTATAAATGGATTTTTGATGCTATTATAAATGGATTTTATTTGACACATTTATTTTTCATTGATTTGTTCTTGCATTTCTGCTTCACTTAGTGTAACTCTAGAGAACTTCTCCAAACTTCTAAGAGTCATGTTAGTAGCAAGTTAGTACTTTTTCCAAGGCCCTTCCTGTGGTGTTAAATTCCATACTCTGGAAAAATATATTCTTTCTTATTCAAGTTTATGTCCAGATCTCCATTTTCTTCATCTAGGACATTCAGGATCCTGTTCAAGAAGTGCTTTTTTGCCTCTTGCTGGTATCTTTTGGCTGGATCATGCAACCATGCAGCTCCTTTGGGATATGCTCTCTTTCTTCTCGAGGAGGCCCAACATTTCTCTGGCCAGGTCATAATGGAACTTAACTCCAGTTTTTTTAGCTAATGGCTAGGAAGAGTGGCAGAGATAAATGCTAAAGGGGATATCTGTTGCTTTCAAGGCAGAGGCCTTTGTATCATCTTCAAGGAAAGTGGGACTGATAGACTTTAACAGGAAAGAGTGGGCCTCTTCTGCATGCCCAAAGGATTCAGAAGAATATGGAAGCTCAAGATTCTCCAGTGCATCAGTTTAGATGTCTTCCATATCATACTCAGAGTCCAACTTTTTCCAATAGCGAAATGACCCTGACATGACAACATGATTTGGTTGCGAATTCAAATGTATCTCAAGCTCTGTTACTCTGGGCCCTGAGCTTGATCCTCAATTTCTTCTGCCTTCCTGTAGCAAGAAATGAAACACTTTTTATGCTGCTAATTGGGCTCTTTTAGTTTCACACTTATCCTTCATTTGTGATTACTCTTAGTTTTTCATTGTCTTTTTCAAGATTTTTTGTCACCAGAAACAGACTTCTAAGTCCATTATCACTAGTATTTCCCCAATACTTATCATATGTCTGGTATATTACCTCAGCTAGTGCAAGTCCTTCCATAGTACACTATTCCAGTTCACCATGGGTGAAAGTTTTAACTATTGGCATTCCACCATGTGCTTTCAGGGCTCCATCTTCCTCCAATTGTGAAGTTCTCATTGCAAGCTGAGCCACAGGTGATTATTTCCAAAGTATCATCTTAATATCTGCTTTCTGGCAACAATCCAGATACTAACTGTTGCAATTAAGGTGGCCTAGAAAGGAAACTCTGAGGTGGAGATTACTACTCAGGAACTACTTTTAATATCAATCACTTGTAGAGGGTTGAAGAAAGTAGTATTTAGCAGATGAAGAAGACATGCTGTGATGAAGTCACAACAAAGGACTCAGCCAATTTCACAAGGAATTCTGAGATTTAGGATGACCCTGTAGGGTAGCTCCAAACTTGGAACATAAACCAGACATTTATATTTTGCATTGACCGGTCATTGAATTTGGGTGTGACTTCAGACTAGGCAATACTCTTCATTTGAGGGCAATAATAAGCAGAAGGACTAATCTGTAAGCTGTTACCTACAATATTCCCAATAGCTGGGGAATGGGAGTTTCAATACAGGCATACCTTGTTTTATTGCACATGGCTTTATTGCATGTCACATGTGCGTATTTCTACAAAATGAAAGCAAGAACCCTCCACCAGCAAAAATATGACTTGCTTTATTGCGCTGGTCAGGAACCAAACCCACAATATCTCTGAGGTATGCTTGTATTGTAGATGAAGGATCTGGTGGAAGCACCCAGTATCCACTAAAATACACATTCACAATTGTTATATTTTCCTAGAAAGTTTTATTCTCAAAGGTTATTGTATTAATATATCCACAACAGCTTTTTGGGTGAGCAATATCTTACTATATCTTTATTTTTATACATTCAAACTCTTCATTCTCTTTGGATTATTTGTGTCTTTTAAATAACATACTTTTAAAAATTATCTCCCTTGCCGGGTCTGTGTGGCTCAGTGGTGGAGCCTCTACCTATGTACCAGGAGGTTATGGTTTGAGTCCTGGTCAGGGCACATGCCCAGGTTATGGGCTCAATCCCCAGTCTGGGGCATGCTGGAGGCAGCCGATCAATGATTCTCTCTCATCATTGATGTGTCTATCTCTCTCTCTCCCTCTCCCTCTCTGAAATAAATAAAAGTATATATATATTTTAAAAATGATCTCCCTTAAAAGCTAAGAATTTTCTCTTCTTGTGTTCCTTCCTCAACTCTCATACTGATACTATTTTAATATTGTACAAATTTTAAGGCTTATTTTTAAAGTATATACTGTCTCTTTTCTCTTAGGTGCATACATATGTATATTTTTATTTCTTTATTTTTAAATACACACCTTTATCAAGATACTTGTTCAAAAGTATTGCTATATGTCATGCAGTATTACCTGGACATTATTCCCCCCTCTTTATATTTGAATAATTTACTAAAAATTTGTTTTGTTTTATGGGAATTTTACATGGCAAATTTTGTATGGACTTGTGATTTCTAATAATAATTAATTATCTTATGATTTAATGATAATTTCATTGAAAATTACAAATTTCATGTTCAAAAATATGTATACTTTAAATAATTAAAAATTATCCTCTATTTCATCTTGCTCTGTATGAGAAATATTATTTCTCACTAAAAGATAGTTATAAATTTTCCTTTGTCTTGGGTATTCTTTTTTTCTATATAATATAATGCATATATCTTTGCTTTTTTTCTTAAAACACTCACTAGAAAAATAAAGTGGTGCTCTGGGGTCAGAGAGAGAATTCACGGACAATTAAGGAGATGAATTCTGAATACAATAGACTTTGATATCAAATAAATGTTTAACATATAAGCTTTAAAATTTTTAAGATAGTTTATAAAACTGAAAAATAAAATCTGAAATGAATGAACCTAATTGCCTTGATTAGCAGCACCTGAAAGGAAGTGGGGGGGGCGGGGGGGGAGAAATCCATATTACATACACATCAGTTTCATTTAGTATGTGGTTAATTAAATACTTTAGGGTACATGTTCACATATAAAACAATTTGTTTACTAAGAACAAGGAGGAAATGTTTGTTTTCTTCATTTGCTGCCAAGTGCTAAAATTAATTTTTACTTAAACATCTACATATATAAAAGCCTAAGCAACCAGCCAATCGGCTGACCAGCTGACCAGCAGGTAGCTATAATGCGCACTGACCACTAGGGGGCAGATGCTCAACCCACAGGCATAAAAACATGAAACAGACTGATGAATCTCAGAAGGAAGGGGGGAGGGGGGAGGGTGGAAAGAGATTAACCAAAGATTATATATGCATACTAGAGGCCCAGTGCACAGATTTGTGCACTGGTGGGATCCCTTGGCCTGGCCTGTGGGGATCAGGCCGAAACCAGCTCTCTGACATCTCCCTAGGGATCCTAGATTGTGAGAGAGGACAGGCCAGGCTGAGGGACCCCACCAGTGCACAAATCCATGCACTGGGTCTTTAGTATCCTATCTAATAAAAGAGAAACATGGTAATTAGCGTACGACCGCTACCCTTCCCATGGGCTAATCAGGGTGATATGCAAATTAACTGCCAGCCAAGATGGCGGCCGGCAACCAGGCAGCTGGAAGCGAACAAGAGGCTTGCTTGCTTCAGTGAAGGAGGACTCCAACGTTCCCCGCCTGCCTTGCCGGGCTCTGAGCTGGCAGTTTGAAACATTGTAACAAATATAGAAGCTAAACAAAACCCCAGAAACCAGCTTTCAGC
>NW_005361076.1:546207-549647 GCF_000412655.1 Myotis brandtii
GTGACAGGGGGCAGCGCCCCAACCCCCTGATTGGCCCTGCTCTGTGCGTGACAGGGGGTGGCGCCACAACCTCCCCATCGACCCTGCCTTGAGTGTGACAGGGGGCAGTGCCCCAACCCCCCAGTCGGCCCTACCCTGAGTGTGACTGAGGGTGGCATCGCAACCTCCCGATCCGCCCTGCTCTGTGCATGACAGGGGGCAGCGCCCCAACTCCCCAGTCGGCCCTGCTCTGAGCCCGATCAGGGGCTGCACCTAGGGATTGGGCCTGCCCTCTGCCACCCGGGAGCGGGCCTACGCCAGCAGGTCGTTATCTCCCGAGGGATCCCAGACTGCGAGAGGGCACAGGCCCGGCTGAGGGACTCCCCCTCCCCCCCGAGTGCACAAATTTTTTTGCACCAGGCCTTTAGTGTATATATAAAAGCCTAAGCAACCAGCCGACTGGCCTAGCTATGACACACAATGACCACCAGGGGCAGATGCTCAACACAGGAACTGCTGAGCAGCAGCAACTTTGCAGAGTGCACTGTCACACCCTGGGACCCCTCAGGGGATGTTGGACTGCCGGTTTCAGCCCAATCCCCACAGGCCAGGCTGAGGGACCCCACCTGCCAGAGGGACCTCACTTATTCTGTAGATGCCCTTCAAGCACCAGCGCCACCCCAGGTGCATCTGGCTGGGGAGGGACTGCAGGAGGTTGGCTCCAGGACATGTCCAACCTGTCTCACCCAGTCCCACCTTGTCAGCAACCTTCTAATTAATTTACTTTCAATGTGCACAAATCTGTGCACTCGGCCTCTAGTATACTAATAATAAAATTTTGGATTTTCAATGTACAAGAATAAAAAGATAATCACATTTAATGTTTTGGGTATTCTTAAATTTTACTATTTTTTTGGTTTTCTTTATAATCTTTGTCACTCAATAAATTATTTCAATCTGACATTCTTTATTGTTCCTTATATCTATATATTTATTTCAGAATTATATATTATGAGACATGGATCCAATATTTCTTCAAATACTTCTATTTCTACATTTTTGTCTTTCTTTATCCAGGATTCCTATTACTTGGGTTTTGGAATCTCTACTTCCATCATCCATATGTTTTTAATTTTTGCTTTATAATTTTTTATTCTTTTATACTTTTTTCCTTCCAGGGCAGTTTCTCAGTGTAGGTGTCAAATTGACAAATGTTTCTTTAGCTGTGTACATTCTACTGTTTATCTATCATATTGTTAATATATTCCTTAGTTTCTTCTACTGCATGTATCTTGCTATTTCTTTTACTGCATGTATCTTGTGTACCGATTTTACTCCTCCAATGTTTCATTGTTTTGGATTGTGAATGATTATTATTATTGGGTGTGATAAATGGTGTAGATGAAGTGCTGAATGATCTACAGCTTAAGCACTTCAGGAGTAGAAAACTATAGATTAACATTAAAATTATAGATACATACTTATTTTATAACATTACTGGAATTTTCTGATTTATCTTACCAAGGATTCCAAATTTTACTGGAAGGAAGATGAATACAGATACAGGATAATTAGCAAAGCCACTTTTGGCTTCTAGGGGACCTGAGAGGACACACAGTTTCCAGTGATTCAATTGTGCAAAAGAGCATCTCACCAGATCTGGTGAATTCAATGATTATTTTTATACTAGTGTCCCAGTGCATGGATTCATGCACATTGAAAGTAAATTAATTAGTCCCTCTGGTACAGGGACTAAAGCAGGTGGTCCTGGGTGGTGGCTGGCGGGGCAGGACTGGGAGAGACAGGCTGGACATTCCCTGGAGCCAACCTCCTGTGGTCCCTCCCCGGCCAGCCGCATCTGGACCGGTGTTGTCTCTCAAAGGGTGTCAGCAGAGTGAGCAGGGTCCCTCCGGCAGGTGGTCCCTCAGCCTGGCCTGCGGGGATCAGTAGAAACCAGCTCTCCGACATCCCCTGAGGGGTCTGGAGTGCGAGAGGGATTGCAAGGAATTGAGCTCCCTCCTCTCTGGTTCCGGGGTGCATCACCCGAGAACCACCTCTGTCAAGTGACTGTGGCTCAGTAGCTCCTGCATTGAGCATCTGTCCCCTGCTAGTCAGTGCGCATCATAGCTAATGGCCAGTCGGACAGTCAGATGGTCACTTAGCCTTTTATATATATAGACTAGAGGCCTGTTGCACGAAAAGATTCGTGCAATAGGCCTTCCCCTCCCCTAGCTGCCTGCACCGGTTTTCCTTCGGCACCGGGGACCCAGGCCTTCGCTCCAGCCAGAGCCGCCTTCAAAGCCTTCGCTGCTCCGGTGGTTGCCACCTTCAAAGCCTTCGCTGCTCCACCGGAGCCGCCTTCAGTCTTCGCTCAGCCACTTCGGGACTACATATGCAAATTAACTGCCATCTTTGTTGGCGGTTAATTTGAATATCTCACTGATTAGCCAATGGGAAGTGTAGCAAAGGTATGGTCAATTACCCTGTTTGTCTATTATTAGATAGGATTGCCATTTTGTATTTAGCATGTGGATCTCCATTCAGGCAGGACTTATATGAGTAATACAGAATGTTTGTTGATAGTTGGGCTCTTCCAGGTTTGAATGCAATTTAGCATCAACATGGGAACCTCCTTATTTGGGAAAACAGAAACTGTACCTAGATGCCCCTAAACAATATTTTATATCCAGATTGCCATGAATATTAAATGGTCATTGCCCCTCAGTAGCAGTTACTAGAAATTTTTGCTGTTTCTGACATTCTTAAAGTAATAAGGTATTTTTATTGATCTCTGATTGTTTGTATTTAAAAATGGTAATTTGAATGCCATTATTATCAGTTAAATTCTTAAATAACCTGAATATCTTATTTACAGTAAAAATATAATCTTCTGTAAAAGCTATTCTTAATTGTAAGAAAGAATATTTCTCATATAAAATAATAACTTACTAATAAAATGTAAACATTTATTATTCAGCATTAAATATGAAATGTGGTTTATTGCAAAAATAATCAGTTTCAAAAATTAGAATATTTGTATAGTATAGTTAGGTATTCTTTTGTTTGTTTGATAGTATTTTTTTTAAAACAAATATGCGAAAACTTTATACTTAAAGGCTAAAAAATGATCACTGTGCAAAACTTTCCACATATTACAATAAAGATTCTATTCTCAAAATAATTTGTGAAATTTCTCATTTGGACATAATGGAGCAAGCCAGTAATACTTTCTTTGGAAGGGGCTCAATGGTCACAAACTCATTTCCTGAAATTAATCTGATTCATAGAAATAACCTAACAACACACAAAACTTTGCCTCCTAAAAATGTGAATGACAATGGTAGCACAAGTCAATGATTTAGAGGGCATTTCCAATGAATTAAAAATATATTTTGAACAAAATAATTTTCTTTAGAATGGGTACAGAGCCTTCAAAGATGGTCTATTTGAAAAAAAGAAAA
>NW_005361076.1:549780-555738 GCF_000412655.1 Myotis brandtii
ATATCCAGAATGAAAAAATAATTAAGAAAAACTGTCATTGTTTTTCTGTTCATCTGCTTGGTGTGTTTTTTTCACTATTTGATGATCTAAATTATCCAAATAATAAACTTGGATTTATTCTTTTCTTTTTTTTTTATTAACACTGGTCAATTTTGCTCATGCAGACAAAACATAGATTTTGAAAAAGTTATCCTATTACCACTTTTAAAAAATTGAAAGATGTTATACATTTAATTGATAGAGAAATAAATAATAGAGAACCATTTTAAATTATTTCAAGTATTTAAATTATTTGTCATCCAGGAAGATGTTATCTATTGAAATAAAATATATTTTAATAAATGTCCTTTAAAATATCTGTATTAACATTGATTATTTAGAAAAAAATACATCTTTTACAATGTTTTATAAAATATTGATTGCATGTACAAAAAATATATATTATTTATCTTTCATTACAAAACATTGTTGGACTTCCGAGACAATAAGGAATGCAACCCTTAAATGAATAAATGAAATCACTTTATATGCTGGAGATTGAGGCCAGATGCCTTTTATGACCTTATATTACACAATTATGATTCTGTGTTTCCATATTTTGTGAGCACCAGACCCACTAATTTCCTGAATTGAATTTATGCTTTACCATATTAGCATGGTAAAATTACATTTTCCATTAGGTATTGCTAACTATTATTTATACTGTTTATACTGCTATTTGATAAGGTATTAAAGCATGATTCAAAACAAAGCAAAGTTAAAGTCATCCCAAAGAAATAGAAAAGAAAATAACTGGTTTTTCTTTGGTTTAAGATTCAGAAATCTTATATTCTCTATTTTATTGCCGTCTTTCAAAAAAAAAATGAGCTTTCTATGTTTTACTCTACCCTAAAGTTCATGATGTGAATGTTGTTTTCCATGTTCTTGATTTTGCTTTTATTTTCACTTTTTTCAATTCAGTATATTGATTTTCAAGTTCATTAGTCATTTTAGCCCTCCTACTGTGTAGTACTATGGGCCTTGAAGAAACTAAAAATGTTTTGCATAGCAATTGTTCTAAGGAGTCACACCATAATGTTAATGAGAAAATCAACTTCTAAATAAATGCAGAAAGTATCACTTTAATCCTGAATGATTTTCAGAAACTCTTCATGTAAAAATTCACTTCCAAAAGAAATTTTAACAAGAAACACTATTGTTTCTGAAAATTTTATTTTTATAGCATCTTATAATTTTGATATTTTATAACACTTATTGTCCTACTCTTTAAAATTGTATCTTACAGTTAACAATTTAAAATATTTGATATTTTTATTGAGTATTCTCTATATTCCATAATATTATCATCAAGAAAATATTCTAGCTATAACTGCTACTGTATCTGTTACACTCAGAGCAAATTCTGCTAAATAGAACATATTCATAATTCTATTTTTATATTTAAATATACAAGCATTCCTATGTCAATGTTTCCTGTTATTGAATTATCACCTCAATTTAGAATATTTCTTTTAAAATATTTTACATATAAAAGTCAAACAATTTGTGTCTGTTTACAATTATTTTGACGTTTTCCCTATTTAGATGCTGCAAACTTCTCTAATTTCTTTCCTTTGCAGCACAGAATATAAATGTGACCAATTCAAAATAGATGGTTGACCAAAGGATTGATCCCACAAGTTGATATATTCCACAGCAGCATTACCAAATTTCAGATTAACTCATGGACATTTGCATCTTCATTATTTTATTTGTTCATTTTCTTCTTGCTTTAGCAGGAAGCAATACCACTAAGTTTATAAGTGTGTTTTCAATAATTTTATTATGTTTATAGGTTTAAAATATGGATTCTTTGTGCTGCATTCATTGAATACTCTGATTAAAGGTTTCCAAATTATTTTTAACAAAAGGAACCTAAATTTTAAGAATACTTTTACATATTTGCATATAAATCCACAATCACTGTAGGATACTGAAGTTGATTTACAAAGGGTTTAAAATAGTGTTTTTTTTTTAATTCAAACATTACTTAATTCCTGTTGAAAATAAGCAGCAAGGGCAGAAAATATTCCCATGCTAAATAATTTTTGAACATTCAACATCAATTTTTACAAAAAATTATCCCATTACTTTAATTATGTATATAAGTAATTTCTGAATGTTGACAACTGAAGATTCTATTTTGATCAGTAGTATCCTTCATCTTGTTCGGACAGTTATAAATTAGGTTTATACCGCTAACCATCCAACAGAAGAGCTAAACTGAAAAAGAATAATGTTATTTTTAAATGTATTGATTTATTGAGATATAAATGATATACAATTATATAAGTTTAGGTTGTATAACTTATTGATTTGATACATTATGTATTACAATATGATTACCACCATAGCTTTAGTTAACACCTGTATCATGTCACATATTTACCATTTCATTATTGTGGTAAGGACAATTAACATCTAGTTTCTTAGGAACTTTGAAGTTTATAGCACAGTATTGTTGACTATGATCACTAGTTGTGCATTAGATGTCTAGGACTTATTTATTTACTACTTCCAAGTTTGTACCCTTAAAAACATTTCCCCTACCCCTCTATGCCCAGCCCCTTGTAACTATCATTCTATTCTCTTGTTTTTACATTTGACTTTTTAAAATGTCACATCTAAATTATATCATACTAGAAGCCTGGTGCACGAAATTGTGCACACAAGAGCCTGGCTTCTGGCTGAGCAGGGCTCCCCCTGTGGGAGAGCACTGACCACCAGGGGGCAGCTCCTACGCTGAGTGTCTGCCCCCTGGTGGTCAGTGTGATTCACAGCGACCAGTTGTTCTGCTGTTTGATCGATTTGCATATTACCCTTTTATTATATAGGATGGTATTTGTTTTTTAAAATTTATTTTTAATTAAATTTATTGGGGTGATATTGGTTAATGTTATCATATAGGTTTCAAGTGTATATTTCTATGATACATTATCTGTATATTGCATTGTGCACCCACCACCCAAGGTCAAATAATCTTCTGCCATCACATATTTGGTGCCATTTAACCTTTATTACCCTTCTAACTCCTTCCCTCTGATAACCACCATACTATTGGCTATGTCTATGAGTTTCATTTTTATAACCTACATATGAGTAAAATCTTATGGCTCTTATTTTTTTCTGACTTATTTCACTTAGCATAATATTCTCAAGGTCCATCCATACTGTTGCAAATGGAAGTCTTTCATCCTTTCTTTCTCTCTCTGACTTACCTTACTTAGCATTCCCTCAATTTCAAAGTTTTTAATATTCATTTCCCTGATGACTAATGGCATTGAGCACATTTCCATATATTTATTAACAATTTGAATGACCTGATTTTGGAAGTACCTGTTTAAATCTCTTGGCAATTTTTATATTAAGCTACATACCTTTTTAATGGACTTCCAGGAATCTTCATGTATTTTAAATACAAGTCACTCTGTTTGAGGGCATTACAATTTTTTTCCATTCTGTGACTTATTTTTTCATAGTATTAAAAACAAACAAACCGATATTATTAACTTTAAGGTAGTCCGTTTTGGGTTCTATGTCAAAAATCGTTCTACCACCAAATAAGGAAGACATCCTAATGCAGTTTTCTCTTAGAAAATTTATCTTACCTTTCCTATTTAGATGTACAATGCATTTGATATTAATTTTTGTGAATGATATGATGTAGGGATCAAGTTTATTATTTTTTCTATATGGGTATTCAACTAACAGTGTCATTTATTAAAAGCAAAAAACAAAAATTATAAATAGCATTTTCTTGTGATCTGCATAAATCTTTGTCATTAGCAAATGTTCATATGTGTGTGCATGTTTTTTCCTTGACACTACATACATTCCATTTACCTATATTTTATTTTTGGACTAAGGACACGCTATATTAATTATAGAAGCCTTGTAATAAATGTTGGTATCTTATAAAATGAATCCCTCCATATTCTTTTCCATTTAGATTTTTTTTGTTTGTTTAGGCTTCATCCCTTGCATTTCCATAAAAGATTAAGAATGATCTTTTAAGTTTCAACAACAAAAATGTCCTTACAAATTTAATTGGGATTTCATTGAAAGTATATAAATTTGTAAGAATTGACTTGTAGTCACTATCAAGTCTTCTAATCCAAAAACATGATATATCCTTCTATTTACTTATTTTTTAATACAAAATTTTAGAATAGTTTAAGTTTCATGTCAAAATTGAGATTGTCCAGAGATATCCTATATACTCCCTGTCTCCACACATGCATATCCTCCCTTATTATCAATATCTCCCACCAGAGTGGTACATTTTTTACAAATGATGAACCTATGTTGATATATCATAATCACTCAAATTCCATATTTTAAATTGCATAGTTCACTCTTGATGTTGTACATTTTATGTGTTTGGACCATGTTTCCCTCATTATGATATCATATAGAGTATTTAGCTGCCCTAAAAATTTTCTATGCTCTGCTTATTCATTCCCCACTCCTGGCAACCACTGAGAATGTTGCTGTCTTTACAGTTTTGTTCTTTCCAAAATGTCATATAGTTAAAATCATGGAGTATTTACCCTATTTTATAGTAGTTTCTTCTATTTAATAATAAACATTTAAGTTTCTTCCATGTCTTCTTATGTCTTGAAAGCTCATTTATTTTGTTTAATTTAATCTTAATTTTTCAGTTTTATTAATGTAAAATTGACAGATTAAACTGTGTAAGTTTAAGGTGTACAATCTGTTCAGTGGATATACTTATATATTACAAAATGATTCCCACCATAGCATTAGTTGATACTTCAATCCCATCACATAATTACCATTTTCTTTTTATGGTGAGAACATTTAATATGTACTCTCTTAGCAACTTTCAAGTATATAATTATCGCCTATAATCACCATGCTGTACATTAGAACCCGAGGACTTACAAATCTTATAACTAGAAGTTTGTACCCTTTGACCAATATTTCCCCATTTTCCCCACCCCTCAGCCCCTGGTAACCATCATTCTACTCTGTTTCTTTGAGTGGAGCATTTTAGATTTCACATCCTATATAATAAAAGGCTAATATGCAAATCAACCAAACTGCAGAACAACCGGTCACTATAACGTGCACTGACCACCAGGGGACGGATGCTCAATGCAGGAGCTGCCCCCTGGTGGTCGGTGAGCTCCAATAGGGGGAGCGCTACTCAGCCAGAAGCTGGGGAGCAGGCCTAAGCCATCAGTTGGACATCCCCGAGGGCTCTGGACTGAAAGAGGGAGCAGGCCGGGCTGAGGGACCCCCCCCCCCGGGGCCTCTAGTATAATTGATAACATACAGTATTTGTTTTCTCTCTCTGACTTAGTCTATTTAGCATAATGTCCTCAAGGTTCACACAATTGTTTTGAATGCCAGGAATTCCTTCTTTCTCATGGCTGAATAATATTCCATTGTATGTTATTTACCATATTTTCTTTATCTATTCATCTATTGAGGGACAATTTTGTTGTTTTGTGAGTAATACTGCAATGAACATGGAATGCACATATCTTTTCAAGATCTTCTTTTCATTTCCTTTGGATAAATACTCAGAAGTGGGATTGCAGAATTATATGATAGCTCTACATTTAATTTTTTGAGGAACGTTCATAGTGTTTTCCATAGTGACTATTCTGTTTTCAGTTCCCACGGGCAATGGATAAAATTTCATTTTTCTGCATGTGATTATCCAGTTTCATAGTACCAATAATAAAGAAACTATAATTTCCCCATGGGGTATTGTTGGCTCTCTTGTCACATATTAGTTGAATGCTCATGCAAGGGTTTATTTCTGGGCTATCAACTCTGATCCATTGGTCAATGTACCTGTTTCTTTTTGTTGTTTGTTTTGAAGTTCTTTATTACATATGTCTCTTTTCCCCCCAATTGATCTCTCCCCCACAGCCCCTAACCCCCAGC
>NW_005361076.1:556184-563759 GCF_000412655.1 Myotis brandtii
TACTGTTTCCACAGTGGCTGCACCAGTCTGCATTCCCACCAGCAGTGCAAGAGGGTTCCTTTTTCTCCTCATCCTCTCCAGCACTTCTCATTTGTTGCTTTGTTGATGATAGCCATTCTGGCAGGTGTGAGATGGTATGTCATTGTTGTTTTGATTTGCATCTCTCAGATGATTAGTGACTTTGAGCATGTTTTCACATGTCTTTTGGACTTCTGCATGTCTTCTTTTGAAAGATGTCTATTTAAGTCACTTGCCCATCTTTTCATTGGATTGTTTATCTTCCTTTTGTTAAGTTGTAGATATTCCCTATAAAATTTGGAGATTAAACCCTTATTGGTGATAACATTGGCAAAGATGTTCTCCCATGCAGTGGGCTTTCTTGTTGTTTTGTTGATGGTTTCTTTTACTGTGCAGAAACTTTTTGTTTTGATGTAGTCCTATTTGTTCACTTTCTCTTTAGTTTCCATCTCCCTAAGACCTGTATCGTTAAAGATATTGCTATGAAAAATGCCTGCTATTTTGCTGCCAATGGTTTCTTGCAAGATTTTTATGGTTTCCCATCTTACGTTTAAGTCCTTTATTCATTTTGAGTATATTTTTGTGTATGGTGTAAGTTGGTGGTCTAGTTACATTTTTTCCCCATGTATCTGTTCAATTTTCCCAACACCATTTATTTAAGAGACTGTCTTGACTCCATTGTATGCTCCTGCCTCCTTTATCAAATATTAATTGAGCATAATGTCATGGGTCAATTTCTGGATTCTCTGTTGTGTTCCATTGGTCTATATGTGTGTTCTTGTGGCAGTACCTGGCAGTTTTGAGAACATTGGCTTTGTAATATAGCTTGATATATGGTATCGTGATTGCTCCAACTTTGTTCTTCTTTCTCAAGATTGCTGCAGCTATTCGGGCTCTTTTTTTATTCCAGATGAATTTTTGGAATGTTTGTTCTAGATATTTGAAGTATACCATTGCTATTTTAACGGGGATTTCATTGAATATATAATTTGCTTTGGGTAGTATGGACATTTTAATGATGTTGATTCTACTAATCCATGAACACAGTATATTCTTCCATTTGTTTATGTCTTCCTCTATCTCTTTTTTCAGCATCCTATCATTTTCTGAGTATAGGTCCTTTACCTCCTTGGTTAAATTTATTCCCAGGTACCTTAACTTTTTTTGTGTTGCAATGGGAAATGGGATTTTTACATTTAGTTTCTCTTTCTGTGAGTTCATTATTGGTGTATAAGAAAACCATGGATTTTGGGGTATTAATTTTGTATCCTGCTACATTGCTGAATTCATTTAAGTCTAGTAGTTTTTGTTACGGAGTCTTTAGGGTTTTCTAAGTACAATACCATGTCATCTGTGAATCATGAAATTTTACTTCTTCTTTTCCAATTTGAGGCCTTTTATTATTCTTATTGTCTGATAGCTATGGCTACTACATCAAGTACTATGTCTAACAAGACTGGTGAAAGTGGGCATCCCTGTCTTGTTCCTGTACTTAGGGGAAATGGTTTTAGTTATTTGCCCATTGAGTATGATGTTTGCTGTAGGTTTGTCACATAAGGCTTTTATTACACTGAGGTATGATCCCTCTATTCCCACTTTGCTGAGAGTTTTTATCAGGAATGGTGTTGGATTTTGTCAAATGCCTTTTCTGCATCAATTGATATGATTATGTAATTTTAGTCTCTCAATTTGTTTATGTGATGTATCACATTTTTTGATTTGCTGATATTGTACCAGCCTTGCATACCTGGGATAAGTCCCACTTGCTCATGGTGTATGATCTTTCTAATGTAATGCTGCATCCAATTTTCTAAAATTTTGTTGAGGATATTAGCATCTGTATTCATCAGGGATATTGGCCTATAATTCTCTTTCTTTGTAGTGTCTTTGTCTGGTTTTGAGATGAGGTTAATCTGGCTTCATAGAAAGAGCCAGGAAGTGTGACTTCCTCTTGAATTTTTTTGGAATAGTCTGAGAAGGATAGGTTTTAGTTCTTCTTTGAATGTTTGGTAAAACTCCCTGTGAAGGTGTCTGGCCCGGAGCTTTGTTTGCTAGAAGTCTTTTGATGACTGCTTCAATTTCCTCCTTAGTTATCAGCGTGTTGAGATTTTTTGATTCTTCTTGATTGACTTTTGGGAGGTCATGTTATTCTACGAATATGTCTATTTCTCTAGGTTGTTTAATTTGTTGGAGTGCAGTTGTATATAGGATTTTTTTTTTATAATCCTTTGTATTTCTGTAGGGTCTGTGGTTATTTCGCCTCTTTCATTTCTGTTTTGTTTATTTGGGTCCTATATCTTTGCTTCTTGTTGAGCCTGGCTAGACGTTCATCAATCTTGTTTATCCTCTCAAAGAACCAGCTCTTGGTTTTATTGATTTTTTTTGTTTTGTCTTGTTTGTTTGTTTTGTTTTGTTTTGTTTTGTTTTTGTCTCCATGTGATTTATTTCTGCTCTGATCTTTATTATCTCCTTCCTTCTGCTCACTCTGGGCTTTTCTTGTTGCTCTCTTTCTAATTCTTTAAGGTGGAGAGTTATTTGATTTATTACTATTTTTTTCTTGTTTTTTGAGATAGGCCTGTAATACTATGAATTTCCCTCTCAAGACTGCTTTCACTGTGTTCCATAGGTTTTGGATTGTTGTGTTATCATTGTCATTGGTTTCCAGGATGTTTTTAATTTTATCTTTGATCTCTTTGGTAACCCAATCATGGTTTGATAGAATCCTATTTAGCTTCCAAGTTTTTTAATTTTTTATTTCTTTTATTGTAGTTGATTTATAATATGGCATTGTAGTCTGAGAAGAGGCTTGATATGATTTCAATCTTCTTGAATTTCGAGAGACTTTGCCAGTGACCCAATATGTGATCTATCTTTGAAAATGACCCAAGTGCACTTGAAAGTGTATTCTGTACCTTTGGGATGAAATGTTCTGAAGATGTCAATTAAGTCCATCTCATCTAGTGAATCATTTAGGATAGTTATTTCTTTGCTGATTTTTTGTCTAGGGGATTTATCCAGTGATGTCAGTGGAGTATTAAAGTCCCCTACTATGATTGTATTGCTGTAAATCTCTCCCTTGATATCTCCCTGAAGTTTTATTTTGTTTGTTTGTTTTTCTTTAATGTATTTGGGTGTTCCTGCATTGTTTGCACATATGTTTACCAGAGTTATATCTTCTTGTTGTATCAATCCTTTTAGTATTATGAAGTGGATTTCCTTATCTCTTGATATGGCCTTCACTTTGAGGTCTATTTTTTCAGATATAAGTATTGCTACCCCAGCTTTTTTATTTTTTCATTTCCATTTTCCTGAAAGATATTTTTTCATCCTTTCACTTTCAGTCCCTGTGAGTCTCTTGTTCTGACATGGGACTCTTGTAGACAGACAGTAAATATATGGGACATGTTTTCTTATCCATTCAGGCCACTCATTGTCTTTTCTTTGGAGCATTTAGTCCATTTACATTTAAAGTTGTTATTGATAGGTACTTGTTTGTAGCCATTTTTTATTTTTTTTCCAGGGTTCCTTCTTCCCCCTTTTTATTTCTTCTTTTTACACCAGTCCCTTTATCATTTCTTTTTTTTAAATATATATTTATTGATTTTTCACAGAGAGGAAGGGAGAGAGATAGAGAGTTAGAAACATCGATGAGAGAGAAACATCGATCAGGTGCCTCCTGCACATCTCCCACTGGGGATGTGCCCGCAACCCAGGTACATGCCCTTGACCGGAATCGAGCCTGGGACCTTTCAGTCCGCAGGCCGACACTCTATCCACTGAGCCAAACCGGTTTTGACCCTTTATCATGTCTTGCATTGCTGGTTTGGTAGTGATAAACTCCCTTAGTTTTTCTTTGTCTGTGAAGCTCCTGATTTCCCCTTAATTTTGAATGATACCTTTCAGGATTGACTATTCTTGGATTCAGTGCCTTACTTTGCATCACTTTGTATACTTCCTTCTATTCCTTTTGGGCCTGATGTATTTCTGTTGAGAAATCAATGGATAATCTAATGGGAGTTCCCTTGTAGGTAACTTTCTGTCTCTCTCTTGTAGCCTTTAAGATTCTCTCTTTGTCGTTAATGTTTGTTATTGTAATTATGGTGTGTCTTTGTGTGGATCTTTTTGAGTTTATTTTGTTTTGGACTCTCTGTGCTTTGTGATTTTTTTCTTCCCCAAA
This sequence comes from Myotis brandtii, assembly GCF_000412655.1. NCBI lineage: Eukaryota > Metazoa > Chordata > Mammalia > Chiroptera > Vespertilionidae > Myotis > Myotis brandtii. The sequence goes on from NW_005361076.1 coordinate 560,380, forward strand.
TCAGGGATGTTTTCTGACATTATTTCTTTGAATAGGTCTTCTAGCCCTTTGTCTTCTTCTTGTCATTCTGGCACCCCTATTATACATATGTTGCTTCGTTTAATGTTGTCCCAAAGCTCCCTCAGGCTCTCCTCCAGTCTTATTATTTTTTCTCCAATTGCAGTCCAGCTTGGGTGTGGTTTGCTTTCCTGTCTTCTAATTTGCTAATTCTATCCTCCACTTCTCCTAGTCTACTATTGAAAGCTTACATAGTATTCTTTATTGTAGCTATATCTCTTTATTCCTCCTTTGTTCTTAAGTATGTTGTTGATTTTCTCACCCATCTGGTTTACGACCTGTATGACCCTTAGTCTGAATTATTTTTCTGACATATTGCATGCCTCCATTTCATTTAGTTCCTTTTCTAGCAATTCCTCTTCTTTCCTTTGGGGGTTGTTCTTCTGTCTCCCCATTTTTGCTTTCACCAAAGGATCTAGGTCAGTGATGGCAAACCTTTTGAGCTCAGCGTGTCAGCATTTTGAAAAACCCTAACTTAACTCTGGTGCTGTGTCACATATAGAAATTGTTTTATATTTGCAACCATAGTAAAACAAAGATTTATATTTTTGATATTTATTTTATATATTTAAATTTTAACAAAGAATCAACCAAAAAAATGAGTTCGCATGTCACCTCTCACATGCGTCATAGGTTCGCCATCACTAATCTAGGTGTTGAATTGTGCAGGGCCTGAGGCTGCAATGGAGAGCCTGGTGGCAGGTCACATGGTTGTGGGCAGCAGCTGCTCCTCACATTGTCACAGGTCAGCAGCTATTCCTCGGGCAGTCGCAGGTGGCTGCTGCTCCTTGGGTGGTCGCAGGCGATGGCTGCTCTCCACATGGTCGCCAGCTGCTCCCCAGGGGTTGTGGGGTGACTGCTGACTCCCTGCATGGTTGCGGGCGGTGGCTACTAACTTCCTGCACAGGAGTATGGTTGTGGGCAATGGCTGCTGGCTACCTGCAGGGTCGTAGATCATGTCTGCTGGCTATTGGTGCATACACATGGTCTTGGGCAGTGGGTGCTGGTTCCCCACGAGGTCGTGAATAGCAGCTGCTGGCTCTCTTTGTGTGCGCAGTTGTGGACAGAGGCTGCTGGATCCCCTTGCGGTCTTGTACAGTTGTGGGTGGTGTTTGCTGGCTCCCCACACACGTGCATGGTTTCGGGCAGTGGCTGCTGGCTTCCCACAAGTTTGCAGGCGGCAGCTGCTGGTTCCATGTGGTCACAGTTTATATCTCAACATATCCATTTCTTATGCCAGAACCACACTGGTTTGATGACTGTAGCTTTATAATGTAGTTTAAAAATTAGGAAGTGTGATATCTCTGACTTTGTTTTTAATTTTCAGGGTTGCTTTGACAGAGTCTTTTTTAGTTCCACAAAAATTTTAGGATTGTTTCTTCTATTTCTGTGAAAAATGCCATTGGAATTTTGATAGGAATAACATTGAATCTATAGATGTTTATGGGTATTATGGACATTTTAACAATATTCATTCTTCCCATCCACAGACATAGAAAATCTTTCCATTTGTTTGTATCTTCTTACATTTATTTCACCACGTGTTGTAGTTTTCAGTGTATTGTTCTTTCACCACTTGGAATAAACTTATTTGTAAGTATATTATTGTTTTTGATGCTGTTTTGAATAGACTGTCTTCTGTATTTTTTCCAGATGTTTTGTTGTTAGTATATAGAAACGTAACTGATTTCTTTATGTTTATTTTGTATCCTGCAACTTTACTGAATTTGCTGTTTATTTCTAAGACTTTTGAAGGGTAGTTTTTTAGCCAATTTCCTTTTATCACTGAATATTTCATTTTCTGGATATACCACCGTGTTGTTGTTTTTATCCATTTACTTACTAAAGCACATCTTGGTTGCTTCTTAGTTTGGGCAATTATGAATCAAGATACTATAAACATCCTTGTGCAAGTTTTTGTGTAGTCATGAGTTTTCACATTTGGGGGTACCAAGGAGTGTGACTGCTGATCATATGATAAAAGGATGTTTACTTTTGTAAGAAACCGCCAAACTGTCTTCCAAAGTAGCTGTACCACTTTGTATTTACACCTGTTGATTCACATCCTGGACATCATTTGGTGTTGTCAGTGTTCTAGATCTTGGCCATTCTTACAGGTAAGTAGTTGAATCTCACTGTTGTTTTAATTTTTATTTCCGTGATGACATATGATATGTAGAATATTTTTTCTATTATTTGCCATTTGTTTATCTTTCTTAGCGTCTGTTAAGATATTTGGCTCATAATTCTAATTGAGTTGTTTGTTTTCTTATTACTCAGTGTCAAGTGTTCATTGTATATTCTAGAAAGCATTCTTTTATCAGATGTGCCTTTTGAAACTATTTTCTCCCATTCTGTGGCTTATCTTCCACTTCTTTTGATAATATTGCCTTTCACTGAACAAAAGGTGATAATTGCAATAAAGTCCAGAATATCAACTATTTATTTAATGGATTATGTCTTTGGTGTTGTATCTAAAAATTCATCAGTGGACCCAAGGTTATCTGGAAGTTTTCCTATGTTATCTTCCAGGACTTTTATAGTTTTGCATTTTACATTTAGGTCTATGAGTTAATTATTTGTGAAGTGTATAAGGTATATATCTAGACTCATTTTTTTACATGTGTATATCCAGTTTTTCCAGGACCATTTGTTAAAAAGACTATGTTTACTCTATTGTGTTGCCTTTGCTCCTTCATCTAAGATCAGTTTCCTATACACATGTGTGTCTATTTCTCAGCTCTCTATTCTGTTCCATTGATCTATATGTCCATTCTTTGCCCATACTACCTTGATTACTGTAACTATGTACTGTCTTTAAGACTGTCCTCCAACTTTGTTATCCATCAATATTTTGTTAGTTTCTGGGTCTTTCGTTTCTCCATATAAACTTTAGAAACAGTTTGTTGATATCCACAAAGTTACTGGCCGGTATTTTGATTGAGAATTGTGTTACATTTATAGACTAAGCTGAGAAGAATTGATATCTTGGTAATATTGAGTGTTCCCTTTCATGAGCATGGAATATCTCTCCATTTATTTAATTATTCTTTGATTTTATTCACAAAGTTTTGTAATTTCTCTCATATAGATATTGTATGTATTTTTTTATTTAAACCTAAATATTTTATTATTGAGGGTGTGCTAATTTAAATCATGTTGTTCTTCAAATTTCAAAATCTACTGTCATTGCTAGTATAAGAGAACTGACTTCTGCATATTAACTTTGTATACTGCAACCTTCCTAAAATCACTATTAGTTCCAGGAGAGGTTTTTGTTGTGGTTGTTGTTGTTGCTGATTATTTCAGATCTTCAACATAGA
>NW_005361076.1:563814-587879 GCF_000412655.1 Myotis brandtii
TCTTTCCCTTTCCTTTCTTTTCCTTTCTTTTTTTCTTTTCTTTTCTTTTCTTTTTTTCTTATTGTATTAGTTAGGACTTCTAGTACAATGTTGAATAGTTTTAAGAAGGAACATCCCATCTTTCCCTTATACCTGATTTTTTTTAAAATATATTTTATTGATTTTTTACAGAGAGGAAGGGAGAGGGATAGATAGTTAGAAACATCGATGGGAGAGAAACATCGATCAGCTGCCTCCTGCACATCTCCCACTGGGGATGTGCCCGCAACCCAGGTACATGCCCTTGACCGGAATCGAACCTGGGACCTTTCAGTTCGCAGGCCGACGCTCTATCCACTGAGCCAAACCGGTTTCGGCCTTATACCTGATTTTTGTGGGAGAGCTTTGAGTTTCGCACCATAAGTATGGTGCTATCTGTTCATTTTTATATTTTTAAGGCTTAATCATTTTCTGTACAAATTATGTACACTTAAAAAATCTCAATTCACAGTTTTTCAATTTATGCATGCTATTATAAATGGTAACTTCCAATAAAATCACCAAGATATTCATATTAATCTTGCTATTAGCAATATTGCTTGAAACTTATTTAATAACTATCTGACCTATATTCTCTAATAAATGAAGATCAAAGCAAGTGACTCAAGCTTGGATCCTGAGAGCCATTTAGCTTGTTTTGTAACTAACATCCTCATTAGAACCGCAATTTCCTGAGATCACAGCTTTGAAACAAAGCATGAATGAATCTAAAGGTTACCAACTGCAATACATCGTTTTGCACTGCTCTAGCTTTTCATCAATAAAATCCAAAATGTAGAATACAGCCTACAAATACTACATAATCTGACTACTGAACACTTTTTCAGCCTCATTTCTTGCTATTCTCTCCTGCAGTCCCAACTATGCTCCTGGCACATTACCAATTTTTATTTTCCCTAACATGTTTGTGCCTGCCAGAGGTTTGTAATGTGTTTTTTCCTTCAACTAGATTTCTACCTTTTTTTTCCCACTTTTCAGCTGTGGTTATTTCCTACTACTTACGTATTTATCTAAATATTATCTTATAGTGAATATTTTTCTTCCCTTTTATACTTTAATTATTATCCAACATTATACTCTTAGTTTTCTCTGCTGTTTTTTCTTCATAACACATATTATGATTTATATTAAAGAATTACTTTTGTAAAATGACTCTTGTCAAAGTGCAATGTAAGTAATGATTGTTCCTGCCTTGCTTGTTGTTGTTGATCTTCTTGGTTTGTTCTGTATCTGGTAGATTATGGGAATCAATGAATAGATGTCAATTTAAAGAAAATAATAATGGATTTGGAATGAATATATGAATTAATGAAAGAACATCATTTGAAGGACAAAACTATAATGGATATTCAAACAGAAAATTCACTTGAGGCATAAACATGAAGAATCAAATGTAGTTTATAGAAAACAGGCTAAAACAACATGTTAAAAATGGGAGGGGTATTAGAATACATGTATCTGAGTTTGGAAAGATTTTTTTCATCTCCTAGAAGACAGCCACAAGTATTTGTTATAAGATACCTGCAGCTCTAGTGGTAAGAAGGAAAGTAACTGAAAACCACAGATAGGACAAAGGAGCATTCAAGGAAATTAACCATGAAAGAATTAATAGAAAATGAAAAAGAGTTCTAATGAGAGATTTCCTCAAATTCATGAATTTCCATACTTTATAAAGTTAATTATTATATCTTCCAGTCAAATAAAATTGCAAAACATCCTATCAAAGAGGAAAAACATAACAGATAGGTATATGTACAGCTAAAAATTCCCCCTGTTCTAACTTTGCAAAGTTTCTGCAGTGACTAGTACTGGTGCTATGTTTCAATTTATTGTCATTAGAAAATGCAATTAATGTGCCTTTTACTACTTTATGAATAGAAATGTGCTGAAATCTTATGATATGATAAAACATAAAGTCTATTTTAAAAGATTTAGTGTCCATCAAATTGATGGTTTGCCAAATAAAAAGTATTAGCCAATTGCAATGAGGAGCCATAATGATAATTGAGTTTCTCTTTGTGGAATTTTAAATAAAGTTTGCCTATTTAACTCCTTAATTATATGTTTATACAACATTTGACATATCCTAGGAAGTATCTTTTAAAACTTGATAATTTTCTTATCACATAGACTTTAATGAGGAGAAAATCCTTTACACAATGTCAAGGTACTAAAAGGAGTAAAAAATATAGTTTTAAATATTACAGAGGATTTCTACTTAGCAATGGGATGCATCATTGTGACAGTACTATCATATATCTGCAAATTGTATTACTCTATCTTATCTGCAATAGCAGTCTGTCTTCTGATGGTTTGGTCTAAATAAGATTATTTTGGAGCTATCTATCTATCATCTATCTATGTATCTATCTATCTATCTAATCTATCATATATCCATCTATCTATCATCTTCCAACCTACCTATTAGGAGCTTCTACATCTGCTCTGTATAATGGGTATGGCAAAAATGAGAAAATTAGCAGCCCACAAATTTCCAAGATTATGATTTTTTTTACAAGGGAATAAGAATCCTCAGTAATTCAGACTCAAAACAAATTCAAATATAATCATACTCCTGAGATTTTTGTCGTTTTTTTCCGTCAGCAGAAACTCTTAAAAGAGTAACTAACTGTGATAACAAAAGGTCTTTTTAAGGTAGAAATATAAAAACATATTAATATTTACTAACATTAAAGAGTAAGGCAATAATACCAATTTGGTCTTTTGTTTGTTTTTCCATTATAATTTTACTGAAATTTACATACTTATTATATAATCAAGTTTTTTTTCTGATGAAATTATAGTAAATATGTTTCAGATTATTTTTATTCCACCTAGATAAAATATTGGCATTTATATTATAATATAAATTTAGCTCGGTTAAAAATATAAAATATTAAATGGCAAGTATTTTTGATGTATCTTATATTCAAGGTATTTGTACATAGTATCTTTAACATAGAAATGTTCTTGACTTCTATATGCAGATTGACTTAAAATTTGTCTAAAAATGTGTTTTGAGTGAGATTGAGAGAGTTGTTACCTAGTCCAATCTTAGCTAAATAGTGAATCACTTAGATAGAAAACCATGAATGCTTTTTAATTTCTACACCTAATTTTTAAAAAATGAGTGGATTGAACTAAATGCTTTCTAAGGTTGGAGGCAGTATAATTATGTTAATTTCACTTTTCCCACATGGATATTTTGGTAATGAAACATCTTTTATTGGTAACCATATGGAATCATTTTGTTATAGAGTTGTGAGTTTGTCATTAGGGATGTTTATGTAATAGCCACACTATTGGTTTTTACAGTGCTCTCTGATCTACTGGATTAAAACAGACATAGGATTATTAACATATAGTATTTTTAAAAATGTCCTTGTCCAATATATTCCTCTTTTTTCATTAATATACAAGATTAATTTGCCAAAAATCTTCTCTCTCTTGCACTTTCTTTTTTTTCTCCCCATCTCTCTCTTTCTCTCTGTCTCTATCTGCCTATCTCTCTTCATATAAATATTAAGTTATTTATATATCTCTCTATATATAATATATGTGTGTTAGTTATTATTGCATAACAACTTATAAAATGTAGTACCTTAAAAGTACCAATATTGATTATCTTTCTTCATATGCTTTTCTGTTATTTTATTTTATCCCTCCTTTCACTGAGTGTAATGAACAATGCAAATATTAGTTCTGAGATCTCAAGAATTTTCAGCTCCTATAAAACAATATTTTCTCAAGTTAGTTATGTTTTGATGTCACCCTAAAATCAAGGAGGAGATATGCTATTAAATTGTTATATCATTAACTAGTTGGGGTATAACTGCATTTCTGGAATATTGGGAACCTGAAGATATATTGTTTGGTTTATCGCCAAATATTGCCTGACATTTCACTGGACAATATGACTGCACATCTGGACACTTAGCTTCCTAGGGAATGTAGTCTTGCTGATGCTAAGTTTGGCTGGAGAATAAAAAGGTCCCAGGTCCCCAAAGTATGTTAATATTTCATATAAAGGGCATTTTCTTCTTCTGAATGAGAAAGCGAGAAAAAGCTACTGTAAGTAGGGCATAACCCTCTGTGGACATTATTCCACACAATCAAATGCTTGCTTTAGGGATTCTAGGAGACAAAGAAAACTGCAATGAGGTATACTGCTTTACTTCTGCTTGGTGTGTCATCCTTAGTTCTGAAAACGATGGTTTTCTTAGCTAACTGTATTGTTATCTGTATGTATGCCTGTGCGTGCATGCATGCATGTGCTCCTGTGTGTCTATGTGTGTGTGTTTATGTCAGTCTTTTAAAATCCAAAACTCAGCCTAAGCATTGAAATTGATTTTTGGAAAGGTTAATAAGTCTATCAAAAATAATAATCAACAATGATAATGATTCCAATAACCAGGCATTCTGGAAACTATCTCAAAAATGGTGATGTTAGAAGAGGAAAGAAATAATATCCCCACAAACTATCCATTGCTTCTCTATTCTCACTACTGGAAAAAAATAAACCATCTGCTTTTTCATACTGTAAAGACAAAATTAAGAGTTATGACGAAAAAAATCTCATCTAGTTGCAAGTTTGTAAAGCTCAATAATATCTGGATTATTAGAAAATTAGTGAGTTAATTATATTGGCACCTACATAGATTGAGTGAAATTCATGATTTAAAAAATGAGCTTAGCCCTGGCCAGTGTGGCTCAGTTAGTTGGAGTGTCCTCTCATGCATCAAAGGGTCATGGATTCAGTTCCCAGTCAAGGTACATACCCAGGTTGTAGGTTTGATCCCTGGTTGGGTGTGTACAGGAGGCAACCAATCAATGTTTCTCTCACTCTGTGTCTCTTAGTTCCTCTCGCTCTCTAAAATCAATAAAAAACATCCTCAGGTGAGGATTAAGAAATATTAAAATTCAAAAATGAGTTCACCTTTAACTCTATTCAAGGAACAGAATGGTAGTGGCTGGAAATAAAAAGTCACTGTTTGTGACATATTTACTTAATATTTTAACAATCCCTAATACCTGGATGGAACTGAGGTTCCTGTGAATTGCACTATCACCATATCTTAGATAACATGAATGTTAATTTCTTTTTATTGCATTTCCATAAATCAATGTTATCATTTAGCTGCTATATTTTCATGCACTATTTCCCAAATATTCTACAGTATATTTTTTAACTTTCTCTCCTTAGAACACAATAGATTGGAAACTAAAATAAATTGACTGATAATATAAGCACAAAGGGACATGGCTGAACTAAAATACATCATATAACTAAATAATGGTTAAACAGAAAAATTAATATTTGAGAAAGAAAATGTTGATAGAAAAAATAATGAATAGAATTCCTATCAAGAAAAGTTGTCCCAGTTAAAACAATTACATTGCTAGATGATTAATTTTAAAGAGTAAGGATGGAATTAGCAATAGAATTGGAAGAGGAAGGCAGAGAAGAAAACAAAAATAAAATTACTTCAACAGAGAGGATGGTCATTCACAAAAATGTTGTAAATGGAACCTTTGAAATTTAGCATTAATTCTAGTAAATGCACCGATTATTCCTCTTAGGAATTTTAAAAGGGCCCTGTCAGGGTAGCTCAGTTGGTTAGAGAGTCGCCCAGATACACCAAGGTTACAGATTTGATTCTTGATCAGGGAACATACAAGAATCAACCAATGGATGCATAAAAAAGTGGAACAAATAGATCTCTCTCTCTCTCTCTCTCTCTCTCAAATCAATCAATAGTTGTTGTTTTTTTAATTATAGAAATTCATTGCCTCAGTATGGAGGCTAGAAGTGTGAAATAAAAATTTCAGCAGTGCCCTAGCCGGTTTGGCTCAATGGATAGAGTGTCGGCCTGTGGACTGAAGGGTCCCAGGTTTGATTCTGGCCAAGGGCACATGCCTGGGTTGCGGGTTTGATCCCCAGTAGGGGCATGCAGGAGGCAGCCAATCAATGATTCTCTCATATCATTGATGTTTCTATCTCTCTCTCCCTCTTCCTTCCTCTCTGAAATCAATAGAGAAATATATTTAAAAAAAAATTCAGCAGTGCTGTGCTCCTTGCCTCTTTAAGCTTCTGATGTTTGCTGGCAATCCTTGGTGTCTCTTGGTTTGCAGATGCATCATGCTAGTCACTGTTCAGGCTGTCTTTTTCCTGTGTGTCTTCACATCATCATCTCCCTGTGTTCACAAGGTGTTCTCTTATCTTAAAGGTCACTGGTTATATTGAATGAGGAACACATCCTATTCGAGTATGAGCTCATCTTAACTCTTCTGCAATGACCCTATTTCCAAATAACTTGACATTTTGAGTTACTTGGGGTTAGAGTTCAATAAATCCTTTTGGGGAAACACAATTCAACTTGTTACGGTGGATTTTTCTTCTTTTGCTATTGTAGGCATTAAAACAATACAAATTCTTGTGTTTACATATCTGTGTACATGTAGGTATTTTTTATCTAAAGTTGCAAAAAAAGGTATTTTTGGGTCAAATGATATGTATCTACCCTAATATTTCAGTAACATAGTTTTAAATTGTGTTCCTACAAGAATTCATTCTTTTATCATCTCCCCAACAGTGTATGAGAGAGCCAATTTCACCACCTCCCTAAGAACATGTATTATCATTTTAAAAATTTTAAAAATTTTGTTGGCAAAATTTTATCTTAGTAAAGAGGCTGATATAACATTTTCCTTTTTGGTCCAAGATTAATTTGAGGTAGATCACAGACCTACATGTAAAAGTTAAAATTGTAAAATTTTTATGAGAAAATATAGGATAATATTTTCATGCCTGGGGTAATGACAATGGTTTCTTAGAACACAGAAGAGAATAAATGTAAAATTTTAAAATAATAGAAACTTTTAAAATTAGAAAATTAAAAACTTCTGTTCATCAAAAGATACTGTTAATGAAAGGAATAGACTTGGTGAAACTAGTCAACAAGCAGGTATGTCTTAAATCAGTCAAAAAAAATGCGACTGCTCAACTGGTTGCTATGACACACACTGACTACCAAGGGGCAGACACTCAATGTAGGAGCTGCCCCTTGGTGGTCAGTGTGCTCCCACAGGGGGAGCTCTGCTCATCCACAAGCCAGGCTGACAGCTGCTAGTACAGCAGTGGTGGTGGGAGCCTCTCCCGCCTCCTCATCAGCTCTAAGGATGTTCGACTGCAGCTTAGGCCTGCTCCCCGCTGTCAAGTGGACATCCCCCGAGGGCTCCTGGGCTGCCAGAAAGATGTCTGACTGCCAGCTTAGGCCCAATCCCCTGGGAGCGGGCCTCTAGTATTTCATAAGCTCAGAAAATCAGGCTTCTTTCTTTCATGATGTCATTTTAGGAAGGCATTGAAATATTGTTTCTTGATTGACTTGGTAATTACTTTGGCCAGAAGTATTCAAAACGATTATTCTAAGAATACATCACTGTATACTGACAGAGAACTGGAAAACATTGACATTTCAGATGAGATGGGTCACATTTAGGGTGGTATGGCCGAAGACAATATTGACATTTCAAAACCTCAGACTTCAAGCACTTCCATATCCATCCTCTCTTCAAGGATAATATATTCATTAAAGGAAATGTACAAAAGGCTACAACTTATATTGCCATCAAGATCTGTCAACTGTAGTTTCTAAGGAACCATGTACTTGGGTTCATCTCTTCAAGCACTATGTCTCACCTAAAATAATAAAAGCATAATATGCTAATTAGACTGGATGTCCTTCCAGACAAAGCCGGGGCTGCAACCGTGGGATTGAGGCAGCCATGGGGGCTATGAGAAAGGCATCGAGGAAGCCGCCACGGCTGCAAGGGAGGAATCCAGGCAACTGCCACGGCTGCCAGGGAAGGATCCAGGCAGCTGTGCAGCTGTGAAGGCCTACTCTTGCACGAATTTTGTGCATCGGGCTTCTAGTTTTCACATAAAAAAACCCTTCATTTTCACACTTAATGCTTCCACCACCTCTTTTTGGTAAACACCAAGTTTTTGACACAGGATCCAATCTTCATTTGGTCATGATCTCCAGGAAAACTGTTTAGACTGAATCTGGCATACAATGGGCACTAAATGCATATTTGTGTGTGTTTTTCTATTGTTGTTTGTTTATTTATTTATTTTTAATTTTTTTAATTTATTGGTGTGACATTGATTAATAAAATTATATAGGTTTAAAATGTACAATTCTATAATACATTTACACAATGGAATACTACTTGGCCATAAAAAATAAGGAAATCTTACATTTTATGGTAAGATGGATCTGGAGTGTCTTATGCTAAGTTAAATAAACCAGTCAGAAAAAGACAAATACCATATGATTTAATTTATATGTGTCATCTCATGAATAAAATAAACTAACAAACAAAATAGAAACAGACTCATATACAGAGAACATATTGACAGCTGACAGATGGGAGGGATGTTGGAGGATGGGTAAAAAAACTGAAGGGATTGCATCAATGCACATTTGTTGAATTCATAAATGAATTAATTAATCTTCTCTTATTTTTTATTTAGGTATTCCTTTCCCAGACCAATATCACTTGTAATTCTATGAGCACTTTGAGAGGAAATTCATGGGCATGATATATATCTAGATAAAATTGGTATAGAAAAAAGACATTTGATTTAAAATTAACCAGTTTTATATCTATTTCCTATTTCTACCATTTACTGGATATGTGGTTTTGATTAAAATGATAATTCTTTCTGAATTTCATTGTTTTCTGGAAAATGTGAGTAAATATTTTTTTTATAAAATGACCATCTGAAAAAAAATAAAATGGCCATCTGAATTAAGTAAAATATGAAATAATCTGCTCTATCATGTATGAAACCTGTGAGGGATATGATATATCATTCCTCTTTCTGGAAATAAAAATCTTGATTTGAAAGTCAAATGAGGACAGGCCAGTTCAATTATCTATTTAGGATAATATTTGAATGGCATGTTTAACTAACAGATTTATAAATACAACAAAAGATTTGTTGGAACTAATAAAGCCTCCATTAAAGAGAAATAGCTTAATCTGGCCTTACAAACAGCAAGAGTAAATACCTTTCTTTCAAGGTTTCATTGACTTTCTCCTTAACCTAATATAACTAAAAGCTGAGATTCTTTTCTGGTAGTCTTGATTCTTTGCTTCTTGTCTTTTTCAAGCATGTTCTGTTGATGACTCTTCTTCTAGGATATTCTCATTCTGTTATTCTTCCCTCTGTTAACATGTGAGTATTCCTGATATATTTATCTCTATGTGGCTTTATAAATATTTTTTCTTTTCTATTTTAAGAACTTGGTGTCTTATGTACACGTGCCATATTCAATAGTTCACCCAAACAGAAAGCATTTTTCATATGCTGTGCCATCTGAAGGAATTTTTTTAAGCCTTTGATAGGTAAAAATTATTTTCTTATTGTGGTCTGAAATGAAATCTATAATGCCTTCAGGATGGAACGAAAACACCACCATATATTCTCTGTAAAACCAGTTACTATTTATTCCTGGCTAGGATAGCTAATCTCTTGCTCCTGTTTAACTATTTCTTACCTACTATTACTTAGTCATAAATTAAAAGCACCTAGCAGAATACTTATTAAATAATAAGTAGTCAATAAATATTATCTCCCTCTCCTCCTGCCTGTCAGCATATGGCTGGGTATACGCTGGATATAAAACTTAAGTCTTTATGTTTCATGATAATTAAAAGTTGACAGAAAAGGAGAACAAAAATCCATAATGAAAAGGATATCAATAAAAACAAAGTATAGAAAATAAATTATTGTGAAATTTAAAATGTCTATTATAACATTTTCTCAATAATTACAAATATATACAAAAGTATCATGTATCTCTGCTCTACTTACAATTGAAGCAAGACTTAAGGGCTATAACATTTCAAAGGTCTTGCGTCTGTCTAAACGTCCTTGATCTTGCCACAGAGTGATCTTTCTAAAATGCAGATTTTATCATTTCACTGATCTGTTTAAAATTCCTATAGGATAAAATATAATAGAATTGAATGACATAAGCTCCTTGACAGTATAAAATTCCCGGTATCTTCAGTATTCTTTCTATAAGCCTTCATTATTGGTCCCCCCATTCATCCATAATAACTAGTTTTGTTCTCCAGTAAGTTGATGCTTTAAATATAATTGCTTTTTCTGTTAGGTGTACCACCTGAACCAATATTCTGGCTCAAGACTGAAAAAAGTCTTACTTATGTTTCAAGAGTTATAACTTCACCAATTTGACTATTCAATCTCTCCTTTATAGTGCCCAATTACCACATAAATTATTCACTTGTATGATAACACATAAAACACATAACTGTAATTGGAGTGGTAGTAAATTGTAACCATTGCTTTAAACTCATACAAATATGAAGGCTGGGAAGTTCAGAAATGGTTTTCCTTCTAACAGTCATAATCATTCCCACCATGCCTCCTTTGGATATCCAGGATTCTACTCTGTTTTGGGAGCCTCACAGCTATAATACCACTGAAAGAAATCTGTCCATATAGCCATATGAAACAGGGTTGAGCAAGTTAATCAATCATGAGTAGTTCTTATTTCAGCTGGCAAATTCAGAGAGCTGTCATGGATGGCTCTCAATAGTGATAGAAACAGAGAATGTGACTGTTCATCATAGGTGAGTACCACTTCACATTTGTGCAGCTTTCTGGTACTGTAAACAATAGTGCTCAGTAGACTTTCTGCACCTAATCACTCCCATCCCTCTTCCACCAGGTCTGATTCCTTTCTTGCCACCTCCTGCAGTCCTACTTAGTCTTGCTGTATCAGCTACTCCTCTCTTTCCCAGCTCAGGGACCCTGCTCCAAACTCTTTCTAAAGATTAACTAGCCTAAGCTTTTGTTGATTCTTTCTTTAATCTTTTGAAGTGGTATAAACTCAAAGTTTTTCAAATATCAGGCCTTTGATCGTCAAGTTCCTTTTATCAAAGCAAGCCCCTATTTTAAAAATGAAAGTTTTGGCTTCCAAAATAATTGTTTGTGATCTAGGTTTTGTTTGTTTGTTTTTTGTTTTGTATGTATGTGTGTATGTGTGTGTGTGTGTGTGTGTGTGTGTGTGTGTGTGTGTATTTTAGGATAAAAAATAAAAATTGTTATAGCAACCTTAATTTTTCTTGCAGCAATATGATTTTTTATGACTAAGAAAGAGGAACACATATCTGAAAGAGCAGGAAAAAATCGCATAGACATTAATATTTCAAATTTTCTCAGTAGCTGGTTGTTTTGTTAGATATTTTAAGAAGCAATCAACCAAAGAAATAATAGCATTCCCTTTATAAAAACAAAACAACTATTCTTATGGAAGACATAATAAAATGTATTTTTCACTGATAAACTAAAATATATACTCAGTTTCATTCAGTTTTTTCATAACCAGTAAGTTAATTAAACTTCATTAAAATGACAGTACATTAAACCAGGCCTGTTATCGTAACTCTCACTTGATATGGTGTCTTCAAATCCCCTTCTGCTCTTCATGTCTGGACAAGTCTTACATGTAGGTGAGATCCATTTATTCCCTCCAATGGTGTTAGGATTCAGCTTCGGGGATTCAGACAGATAATTATTATCAGTGAAAATCCATTAACTTCACCCATATAATTTATTTTAGATGGGCTTTTGAGGAATTAAATGATGAAAAAAGTTTGGTCATATTTATGCTTATTTCCAAATAATTAGACAATAATTAGACAAGAGGAAAGAAACATCTTAAACCCACTGGTATTGTTGTAAACTTACATCTGTTAAACTGATGATTTTAAAAAAACACACTCATTTTTATTACCTCCTTTACTGATTCTTAAAATAAAACTCTTGTATAGTTTTGAAAGTCAATTTTGTGCCAAGTTTTAAATAGCAGTATTATCCCAAATTGGCCATACAAGCATAAAGAACACCTGTATCTTTATTGTTATTTATTAATATTAACATTTACTTTTAATTATATCTTAACCATATGTGTATTTTTAATAGAGTGCTATTAAATTTCAGAAAAAAGCTTGATGAAGCTATTAAAGAAACTTTATGGTTCAGCTAATTTTACACTCAATTGTCAATATTCAAAAGTATTCTCAAATGCAAAACTATCAGGTTTTTGATTTGTTTTTATCATGTTTTTATACTAACATTTAAAAGGCAAATAAATATGCCAGGTAGATATGTTTATAATGTCATAGCTTGCGCAGAAACTCTTACCAGATTCTATTTTGTTATTTAACTTAGATTTCCTAACTTTGCTATTAATCAAAATTACAAAACGTCTGTTATGCTTATGTATTTCAATTAATTTAAAAAAAAACATCAGCTGCCACTAATATTATTTTGCATCACAATCACACCGTTAAAGTCAAGATAAATTACAAATAATGACCAGATTTTAGGGAAGTCAACTAGTATTTTCCTTAAAATTGCTTTATATTGATTACATATTCTACAGAAAAATATTGATCTTTCCTTAAAAATATTTTTTAGACCCTTTGTAAAACCTCCTTATTTCTTAAACATGTTTGTGCTGAGAGTGCTGAAGAACCAATGAGTTACCTAATTTAGTAAGTATAATGTCTGCTTCACTTCAGCCCATTATCCCCATGAAATTGATATTACTATCTTGGAGCTTCAATGAGTATTTTTTTGGGTTGTTCTAAGAAAGCCTAGGACACAGAAATCATGGCCCTATGATGACTATTTCTGCACAAAGTTCATAATATTGTCATTTATCATATAAAACAAATGTTTTTGTCACAGAAAATCAAATTATTCCATTAGAAAGACTAAGAAGTCACAATGATAAGGTAAGTTGACAGAGCTAAAAAAGCCCAATACAAAAATATACTCTGTTTCTGAAACATGCCTACCTCTTTTGATTCAAGGCAGGCACAAGGTTCATACCAGCCACATGGTGGTATGATGCCACCATGCACAAATTTTTAATTCGTTCTATAGGCTAACAATTTGAAATACATCAGATTCCTTCAGACTTACAAAATTTAGTCTAGCAATAATGCTAGCTATTTTCTAAATACACTAGCTAGTTCCCCCTTATCCACAGTTTCATATTCCATACTTTTAGGGTCAACAATGGTCCAAAAATATTAATGGACAATTTCAGAAATAAACAATCTATAAGTTTTAAATTGCATTCTGTTTTGAGTAGCATGATGAAATCGTGCATCATCCCACACTTTCCTGCCTGGGATGTAAATCATCCATTTTTCCAGTGTCTCCTCAATGTACATACAGTACAATAAGATATTTTGAATGAGAGGGAAACCATATTCACGTAATTTTTGTTACAGTACATTGTTATAATTTGTCTATTATATTATTAGTTATTATTGTTAATCTCTTACTGTGCCTAATTTATAAATTAAACTTTATCATAAGAATGTATGTATAGGAAAAAAAACCCATCATATATAGGTTTCAGTACTATCTGCCATTTCAGGCATCCATTGGGGGTTTTATCTCTTGCAGATAAGGGTAAACTACTATAGTGATGTAAAGCAAACTAACCTAAAACTCACTGGACAATAAAAATAAGCACTTATATCTCATGCAACTGAGGTTTCTCTGGGGATCAATTGGTCTAGTCTGGGTTTGACTGAGCTTGGCTCCCATTTTCAAGTAAGATTAAGGCCTACTTATATGTCTCCTCTTGATCCAGAGACCTATGCATTACAAGAAAACACCCCTAATATGTAATACTAGAGGCCAGGTGCACAAAATCCATGCACATCTCAACTCAGCCTGCACCGGCAGTCAAACATCCCTCTCACAATCCAGGACCGCTGGCTCCTAACTGCTCACCTGCCTGCCTGCCTGATGGCCCCAAACTGCTCCCCTGCCAGTCTGATTGACACCTAACTTCTCCCCTGCTGGCCTGATTGCCCCCAACTTCCCTCCCCTGCCGCAATCTGCCTCCTCCACCAAGACCCGCCTCCTCCATACTGCATAGAGCCGTGGGACCTCCAGGCCTCACCACAAGAAGCGTCCAGCAGGCCCTGCCTCTGCTGTGCATGTGGCCATCTTGTGGCAGCCCTTTTGTGGTGACCATCTTGTGGTGGCCATCTTGTGGTGGCCATCTTGTGGTGATGTCGCATGAGGGCATGACACCACCTAGGCTTTTTTATACAAGATGGAAACAAAAATGTGCTCACATTCAAAAGAGGAAAAATGGGAGATACATAACATCATCTGGTTTATAATAATTCTTAAATCCTGCTGAAAAATGTTGCTAAATAATTCTACCTGGAGATAGGGAATGTTCTTAATGAGGTCCTTGTTATACTCCCTGGGAGTGGGTCCTCACTCCATTGTTCTCTGTGTCACTTAGCTACCTCAAGATTCTTCTTCCATTATCTTGGTCTGCACTAAAGAGGGCATTGAAAAATATTACCTTTTTTGGCATAAAAACTTTTTTATTGACTCTTTTAGGGTGGCATTGGTTCACAAAACCATATAGGTTTCAAGTATACAACCCAACTTATCTGTGTCTATGTGTTATATCTTTATCTATATATATATCTATATCTATATCTATATCTATAATATCTATACCTATATATCTCTATACCTATATCTATCTATCTATCTATCTATCTATCTATCTATCTATACACATATATATGTATATATTTTTTGCTTATTCCCTTCACCTTCTTTTATCCAGCTCCCCAGCCCCCTTCACTCTGACAGCTGTCAGTCTGCTCCATGTATCCAGCATAAAAAATTTTTGAGTCTCTTTACTGCCAGTAGAAATTTAGATGTGCAACAATCTTTTTTTAATATATGAGTGTGCCTAACTTGGATTTTCTTGTATTTGCTTTATTACATGGAAACTCGATGAGTAAACAATATTCACCATGATTTTGCTTACCAAACCATCCCACTCTGTAGCTTCTAACAAGTATTTATCCCTCACTTATACATCTGTGAAATGTTTGGCATTTGGATGGTTTAGGCTGGTTTCATCTGAGCTTGGCTTCAGGCCTCAGATTGAGTTGAGGTCCACTACACATGCCTGCAATTCTTGAGAGACTAGAAGATTATTTGGGCTAGCTGGGTAGGTTCTTTTCATGGAGATAGCAAAAGATCAAGAGGAGATGATCAAATATAAAAGAACATTCCAAGCCTCTTCTTTTGTCATATCCACTCAAATCACATTTGCCAAATCAAGTCACACAGCCAAAACCATTATAATGAATCTGCATATATTATATATCATATAATAGTTATAACAATTTACTAAAGTAGATTAAACTGGTGCAATCATATAATTTTACAAAAAAGTAACTTAGACACACATGACCAGAATGTGGCAGGTAGGATTCAGATCTGAGCCACTGCCCACTATCTAGTATTAAATCTCTTCTCAGGAGTGACCACTGTCCCTTTTCATAATCGGTATTTGAAGGGTATCATGTCAACTTGTCATACATATTTAAATATCTTTACTTCTGATCTGTGGAAGAAAGGTTATGACCCTAAGTCACTGGTTTTAGTGGAGTGTGTCAAAGTGTGATGGGCACACCCCAGCTAAATCAACTATGAATGTTTGGTGGTGGGGGCCAGGCAGCAGTGTTTTAAAGATATCCAGGAGATGCCATGTAAGAAGAGTTTGGCAACCACAGTCCTTAATCCCTTTTCCTAAGAAAACTAGTCTATACCTATGTAAATTTATGGATCCAAGCATGATCATTTTTATTTATGGCATATAGGGAAAATTTACACTGAGTGTCCATGTTATTATGACCACCTAACGTTTGTAGGCAAATTAGCTATAATTTCGTGCTGAAGTTGCTAGAGGGCCAGGCCATTATAAATAGGGAAGCAGGTTGTTTACCAGGACAGTAGAAGTGATTTTTTTCTGAAGATATGGGTAAACAACGCAATTTAACAGCCTTTGAATGTGGGATATATTTGAACATGAGTGGCCAGATTATTATGAACACCCCATCAGTACTTCATTGGGCCACTTTTTGCCTTCAGTACTGCGGCGATTCTTCTTGGCATTGACTCCACGAGATGTTGAAAGGTGATGCGAGGAATCTGACACCATGCCTGATGAATAGCACTGTCCAGTTCTGTGAGATTTGATGGTTGTGGAACCAGCTGCCTGACGGCCCTTTTAACTTCGTCCCACAAATGCTCAACTGGATTGAGATTTGGTAATTGTGGGGGCCACCTAAGCAAGGTAAAGTCTCCCTCATGTTCTTGAAACCACTCCTGCACAATAGGAGCACCGTGGCATGGCGCATTGTCTTGTTGGAAGAAGCCATCTCCATTGGGATACGCCATCAACATGATAGGATGAACTTGATCAGCAACGATACTTAGGTATGTTGTGCTATTCAGACATTTATAATGGTCTGGCACTCTAGCAACTTCAGTGCGAAATTATAGCTAATTTGCCTACAAACGTTAGGTGGTCATAATAACATGGACACTCAGTGTAAATTTTCCCTATATGCCATAAATAAAAATGATCATGCTTGGATCCATATGCTCGACTGTCCAATCCTTGTGTTCCTGTGCAAATTGGAGACATTTTATCTTGGTAACTACAGACAGCAAAGGTGTTCGAACAGGCCTTTGGCTTCCATTTCCCATACAATGTAGTATACGACTAATTTGCCTACAAACATCAGGTGGTCATAATAATCTGGCCACTCAGTGTATATATATCCCACATTCAAAGGCTGTTAAATCACGTTGTTTACCCATATCTTCAGAAAAAAATCACTTCTACTGTCCTGGTAAACAACCTGCTTCCCTATTTATAATGGCCTGGCCCTCTAGCAACTTCAGCGCGAAATTATAGCTAATTTGCCTACAAACGTCAGGTGGTCATAATAATCTGGACACTCAGTGTATATCTATCTTTATCTATTATCTATGTCATGTGTGGAATGGCACATAATTTCTACTATCAACAGCATCAAAGCTTCAGGGTTTATGAAAATACCCTGTTTGATTGATAAAGAACTATAAAGAGTCCAAGAAGAAGGAAATTTCAGCCTTTTATGAAGTCAGTAAAGACTTCCTAAAGAAGGAAACAATTGAACAAATTGTCTAGGATTTACATTTTGAATCACCCTAGTAAACTTTGTGTACTTTTTATTTATAACCTAATGTTTATGTTAACATTTTATTTCCAATGTTAAAGCCTGGGGATTAGTAGAGGAGAAACTAACAGAACCTTGTTATTATTTCATTTTTAGAGGGCTAAGGGTTTACTATAAGGCTGATGGATTCTCTCTCTCTCTCTCTCTCTCTCTCTCTCTCTCTCATCTCTCTCATTTCTTTTTTTTCTCAGAAAGCCAGCATAAATCAGGGGCAGAGTGTTTTCTCTCAGGAAGGCAGTCAGAACAAGAGCAAAATCAACATAGTTCAGCTTCCTCTAGAAACAGCAAACAGAAAACCCACTGGACTTATGAAAAGATTCTGTAGGTCACATGCAAACCTGGAGTTTTCAGAGTACTGTAAATATATTTCTAAAGGCACAAGACCAGTGTTATATTTTCAACATAAAGGTCCTTGCTTATTAGTACTTATGATGAAGTCAATAAATATTTCTGATATACATTTGCAGCAAGATAAGAAAAGATAGATGAATGAATGGAGGGGTGGGGAGAGAGGGATGGAGAGAGAGAATTGTAGATAATATTTATTTTTCATTCACCTTTCTAGACATTCAGGTCGAGACAGTGATTTTCATCATTCAATTCCCAACTACTAGCATGTTGTCTGAATCATAAAAAGGTAAATAAAATCTCTTGAATAAATGCCTAAATAAGAATCAAGAACTATTATAAAACCAACACTCCGTAATGCAAATCTTGAATATCAAGAATGATTTTATGAATGTGAGAAGTTTAAGAAATTAAAAATAACATTGGACACCATGGAGTCCTCAGTTGTATTCTACTGACAGTTCACTATCCACCCAGACACCCACAGAGTAGTTCAAAAAATGTGATATGTATTCAATAAAAATTTGAAACTTATAAGGTATTCATTATGGCCACATTTATGATCAATATTGGTAAATATTTCATGGACATGTGAAAATTATGCTTAAACATCTCCTTTGAATTCCACTGTGGTTGGAATAAAACCAACCTTGTTGCAATGACCTAGTAAGGTCTATGTACTGTCTCTTGCCTACCTAACAGTTTGTGCTCTCTTGAATGCAGACTCTGAGACAAAGTTTAATGTGCAGTATGCTTATTATGGAATGCCCTGGGGATTATCACCTGTAGAAAGGAAAAGGGAAAAGCAGGATTGGGCAGAGAGAAGTGGAGCTCTGATACAGCTTAGCTAATCCATTGGGGTGCTCATGAGACTATATTCACCCATCAGAGTTGTCTTGCATTGAGCCAGGCGACTGGGCCTTCATATTCCTATCTTGGTCAGTTATATGAAGTGGAACCACCTTGAGAAGGGGATGCCTTGAGAGAGGTAGCTTTCTGTAGTTGATCCCTGAAGGGACTGAGAACTGAAGGCTGTCATCTTACCCCTGACTCCTTGCTTTCTCCACACTGCCTTTCTATCCATTTTCTGCCTAAGGATCAAGTTCTGATTCATTGTATCACCCTTAATACTTTTATCATAGATCTTACAGCAAAATTTAAAATTTATTTTCTTCTTTACTTTTTTGTCTCCCCAGTTTAAATGTAAGCTTCATGCAAGTACAGACCGTGTCAGTTTAGTCACTAATTTTTTCCCCATTCCGCAGAGCAGGCACTCGATATATTTTTGTTGAATAAATAAATCTTTAGCTGAGTTTCCATATTGTATTCATTTCTTTGATTAGATTTTTGTATACTTCATAGAGCAAATTTTGCAAGGAGTTTAATAAAGGCCACAACCATAATGTATATTTGTCAAAAATTTTCCTTTTATTTCTAGGAGAATTTTTCTTGTGTATTTTACAATTACGTCCTTTGTCACATAAAAGTCTATTACTATTATATGTAATTAACACATAATCTTTTTGATGATGCCAAAATATCTTTTCTTGTCATATTTTATGCATTTGGCTTTCAAGTCAATATTCTTTCTGATACTGAATTTTATCTATGTTCATGATATGTCTTTGCAAATAGCGTACTCACTATCTGGAAGTTTGTAAGATTGTCTCTCAACTTAGAACTTGAGGAGTACTTTCAAATGGAAAGCTTAACTTTTCTTTAGTTCATGGGCATTTCTATCTATTATTTTAATTGCTCATATATTCAATAAATACCCATTAACACATGGGTATTATAATAACCATGTTATAATGGAGACACAGATACAGACATGAAGCCAAGTATTGTGATCCAGAATTACATAATTATTTAGGTTGTCCTGCAAACAATAAAGATAAATTATCAGATCTGTGGTGGTTTAGGGGAAAAAATCACTTTGTGTCTTTCCTGATGTCATTACTCAAAAGTATATTCCAGCTAGCCATAATAGGATTCAAACGAAGAATTCAAGAATGGAGAGAAAAGATGTGGTATTAAAAGAATGATGATGCGGGTATTCTTTGAACCACTAACAAAATAAGGGCGTTTATTACATTTTTGGTGGAGAAGGCTTCTGTAAGCACAAAAGCAATATTAAAAAAAAAAAAAGGAAAAGACCGGTGTATATGAATAGCAGCAGTAAAAGTATAAGCTTCTGTGGTATAAAACAATAAATCCATATGTAAAACTAGAATTTATTCATAGTAATGAGTTCAATGTAAATGTTGGAAGATAAAGTTGAAGAAACATACTAAATAATAGAATAAATAGTTAACGAAATTAAAAAATAAAAGGAGTACTAAACATAATAAATTACACAAAGATAGCACTTAAAATGTGCAGGCACCATTCTAAAGGCTTTTCATTATTTTCCTAAAAGTTTCTCTATCCATTTAATTGAAGCTCCAGAAAAGGGAGGCAGAGACAGTTTTGAAGGAAATAACACAAAAATTTTTCTGTCACTGAAAGATATATTTTCCACCAAGTACTCAAAACAATAGAAGAATTAACTTCCAAAGCAAAGCACAGCCATTTTATATTTCCTCCAGGTTTTTTTGTTTTTTGTTTTTGTTTTTGTTTTTTTTAACAAATAAAGCATGGCAGACTTGAAACTCCTGAATGTTCCTCTCCAAACTCATTCCTTTCCCTCCTTCTTCCCTTCTCAGAGTAAACCACTATCCGGAATTAGTGGTACAAATTTCTAGAAGTGATTTTATGCTATGATTAAGTAGATATTTATACCCAAGCAATCGATTTGTGTGTGTTTTCCAATTTGTTGGTAAAATATTTATTTCTGTAATTTCCTACAAATTCTGCTTTTATGCAATATTGTGTTCTTGCTTTCCATGTTAAATTTTTAATTGTTGCCCTAACCGGTTTGGCTCAGTGGAGAGAGCGTTGGCCTGCGGACTGAAGGGTCCCAGGTTCGATTCTGGTCAAGGGCATGTACCTTGGTTGCAGGCACATCCCCAGTAGGGGGTGTGCAGGAGGCAGCTGATTGATGTTTCTCTCTCATCGATGTTTCTAACAATCCCTCTCCCTTCCTCTCTGTAAAAAATCAATAAAATATATTTTTAAAAAATACCAATAAATTTTTAATTGTTGTTAATTTTAAATACTTGGGCTGAGAGCAGAATGCTCTGAAAGGTTTGTGTTAGCTTCTTCCTTATGCCTCACCTGTATCAATAGCCCTAGACTCATTTACCTCATTTACTCTCCTCTCTCTCTCTATCTCTCTCTCATTTTCTTTTATTGGGAGTTTTAAATCACTTTGATGTATAGGAGATGCTCAGTATGGTAATTCTTATGATCAATACTGATTTTCTTATAGATAGCATAAGTGGCAACACTATGCTTACTATTAATTACATTAATCGACATGGTATTGAGATATGCTTCTAGATATTCAAAATCCACTTGATGAAATGAGCTTAAGGTTTTCCAAAGTGAGATCTGTGATAACCTGGTTCCACAGTATATTAACTAGCTTTAGTCTCAAATAGATTCTGTGATGACATGGGTTTGAGAAACACATATGTTTGAACAACATTTAATAAATTTCTATAGGAGGGACTATTCAGAGTCTTCACTGTGCTCTTATTAAATAGAAACAACCTAGAGGGTTATAATATAGGATACACCATTTCACAAACTCATTTAGAGAGAGAGATAGAAACATCAATGATGAGAAAGAATCATTGATCAACTGCCTCTTGCATACCCCCCACAGGGAAAGAGCCCCAAACTGAGCATATGTCCTCACTGGGAATGGAACCCTGACCTCCTGGTTTCTAGGTCAATGCTCAACCACTGAGCATACCAGCCAGGCATTCCTAGGAATTTTTTATGCAAACTCCCTCAGCTGAGATATTCCTTTGGAACATTAGCTGCTGCCTGTGGGAACAGGAACAACCCTTTTTGCATCTACGCTCTCCTACTAGTGTCAATACAGCTTCTTCTGCAAATCCTTGGTTATAAGACTTCTCTTCAGTTGATTATTCAAGTTGATTGCTCTATATTTTCATTGTAATTCCAATTTGAGATCTGTGATGAGTGTAACATCTATCTATTCCGCCACTATCTTAGACCTCAATAGTAACTTCACTTGATAAAAATAAATTATTTTTTCCAGAAATAAAATGTTACAAAAGTGTAAATATGTTGGTGTTGCAATGTTTTATTCTTTTACACTCTAAAAAACTATTTTGAACAATTTTCCCCAAAGTATACTATAAAGTTATAGAGACATGTGAGTCAGGGCAACTCATTTCCTTACTAAAATATAAAGAAAATCTGATCAATTTGCCTTGAGTAGGGATTAAAGGCCTTCTGCCTTGCTTCCTGCACTTGTCTCTACTTTCCCCAGTATTAACAATATTATTTACAACTTTACTTACTAACTCTAACTAATTATTTGGAAAAGAAATAAAAATCATTGATTGAAACACATTTTTAAAAATGAACACAAGAAATTCTGCTAATGTAGGCCCCATTACTTATATGGCTTAAGTACATTTAATAACATTCTGAAAACCTATGCTGTAATGCTTTCCTCTCTGTGGAAATTGCTCTTAATAGTATAATTTTTTCTAAGTCTACTTTAAGTCCTTTTTGATGAAAAAGAAACTCCAGAATAGAGTCTGACCCAATCATCGTGCTGAGAAAAATCAATGATGCTCTCTAACTACTCCAAGTGCCCATTTTCATTCCTTTAGTATAACTAAATTTTAAACCTATAATCTCCCTGATATGCTCTGTTCTATCATGAATATGTTAGTTCAAAAGGAAAGAAAAGTAAAATCATGCAAGACAAGCCAACTATTAGAATCATGCAGTGATACTCATTCTTGCATAAAATAAATGAAAATTATAACTGGTGACACTGTTGCATAAGTGTTTATCCAAATAAAATGGAAAATATGCATGTAGCATGAAAAATAAAGCTAATTCCAGGAGCAATGGAACAAAATTACTTATACATCAGCAGCAAATATTATATATTGCATATTTCATTGATGATTCTTAACCATAATGTCAATCTATTACCAGCCATGCTTAGCTATTACTGCATGCAATGTTTGTATTTTTCTCCTCCTATTAATTCTGGAAGCCAGTGCAATGCAAGAGACACACACAACATTTCAATATGGAATTTCTGGTGAAAATATATTTCTTCCCTACTTTATTTTTAATATGAAATCATACCAGAATTTACATATATGTCAAAGGAATTATCATGATCTATCATCTACTTATCTATCTATTGTGTGTGCAAATACTAATGCAAACAAACTATAAATTTACAAATGTGTTAATGTTTATAGATATGTAAGTAGAAAACTAGATAGGTGTCTATAGATATGTTACTACATTGAGGGAACATTTAAAAACATATAGTTTTCATTTTTTGTCCAAAACTTTAAAAACATTAAGTTTTCAAGAATTTAATAAATTAGGAAGAATTAAAATATTTAAATTCTTATACCAGGCTTATTTCAGGAAGGAAAAGAAAGCCCTCACCAGGTAGTTGAATAGCAAATATTTAAACATGTGGGAGGACACAAAAATACAAACAAAACTGTGAAGTAACCCAGAGGTTTTCAACATCAGGAAGTTCTTACCCCTTCTAGGAATGGAGGGATAAAGTGAGTGAATCCTCACAAAAATTAACTCAAAATGAATTTAAGATTTAAATGTATAACCTGTAACCATAAAACACTTAGAAGAAAACAGAAGGAAAATGTTCCTTGACATTGGTCTTGGCAATGATTTCTTTTTATATATTATAGCAAACGTACAAGCAACAAAAGCAAAAGCCAAAATCAACAAGTGGGACTACATCAAACTTCAGATTTTTGTACAGCAATAGCAACAATCAGCAAAATTAAAAGGTGACCTACAGAATGAGAGAATATATTTGAAAACTGCATATCTGATAAGGGATTAACATTCAAAATATATAAATAACTCATGCAACTCAATAGCAAAAAATATCAAATAATCCAATTTAAAAATGGGCAAAGGACCTGAGTGAACATTTTTTTCAAAGAAAATATATAAATGACAACAGCTAATTTAAAAAAAATTGTTCTACATCACTACTACTCAGGGAAATGCAAGTCAAACCCAGAAAACCTCACACCTGTTAGAATTGCTATCATCAAGAAGACAAGAGATAACAAGTACTGGCAAGGATGTAGTGAAAAGGGAACCCTTATGCATTTTGTTAAGAATGTAACTTGTTACAAGCACTATGGAAAACAGTATCTAGGGTTCTCAAAATTTTTAAAATAAAACTACCATATGATTCTGCAATTCCACTTCTTGGTATATATCCCAAGAAAATAAAATTAATATCTTGAATAAATATCTGCACCACCACTCCCACCATTGCAGCATTATTTACAGTAGCCAAGACATGAAAAAAAATCTGATTGTTTGCCATCAAATAAATGGACAAAGAAAAT
>NW_005361076.1:587907-592938 GCF_000412655.1 Myotis brandtii
ACAACTTGGATAAAATATTGCTAAGTGAAATAAGTCAGACAAAAAGGATGAATATTATATGATTTGACTTATATGTGGAATATAAAACTGAAAACCTAAGTCATAGAAACAGAGTAGATTGGTCATTGCTGGGGTGAAGGCAGGAGATGGAGGAAATGTGTGAAGGTGTACAAACTTTTAGTTATAGCCTGGCTGGCATGGCTCAGTGGTTGAGTGTTGACCTGTGAACCAAGAAGTCATGGTTTGAGTCCTGGTCAGGACACATGCCTGAGATGTGAGCTCTATCCCCAGTAGGGGGCATGCACGAGGAAGCCAATCAATGATTCTCTCTTATCATTGATGTCTCTCTCTCTCTCTCTCTCTCTCTCTCTCTCTCTCTCTCTCTCTCCTCTCTCTCTCTCCCTCACTCTTCTCTGAAATCAATAAAAACATTTTTTCAAAAAAATCTTTTGGTTATAAGATGAATAAGTTTTGGATATCTAATTTATAGCCTAGTAATTATAGTTAACAATACTATATTGTGAAAGTTGCTGAGAGTATAGATCTTAAAAGTTTTCACCAGAAAATAAATAATTATAAGAAATGATGAATGTGTTAACTAACGTTATCATAATACTCATTTTGCAATAGATTTGTATATCAAATCATCACGTTGCACACCTTAAACTTACAAAATGTTATGTTAATTATATCTCAATAAAGCTAAAAAATTTTAAAAATAAAAAGGATAAGTGTAAGAAGTAGTATTAAAGTAACACAGTTGGGGCTGAGAAGTATGAGCAATAACCATGAATGAAGAGCCTTTCTTTGAAAGCTAGAATCACAGAGGAAACATGTTGCAGAAGAAGCAATTCATGTAGACACTGCTTAATCAGAGAGAGGCAGTGGAAATATTCTGATTTATTTCTTCCTCCCTTCTTCTAATTCCCTGCCAGTACTTCTTAGTTGAATATAACAAGAATCATTTTGGCAAGGTAACCTAGGAAATATATTCTTCGGTGGTTAATATCTGCAATGCAGGACAGAGCAGGGGAAGGAGAGGAATGAATCTGAGGGCAAAGAAGAGATGATTTATCCAATTCTTAAAAACATGGCAGGGGCAGGCATTCAAGAGGACATCTCAGGAGATTATAGTTGGAAACTACAGTTAACCAGAAAAAGGACCATATAACCTCTATAGATGTTCAGTAAATTAGTAAAGGTAGAAGCTTGTAATCACAATTTGATTTCTAATAATTTTGATGTAGAGGGCATTTTTGATGTGAGAGAAAGGAATGTTTTTGTTTTTGTTTTTGTTTTTCTTATAGCTTTGCCTAGAAAGGAGGCCTTTTTACACTCAATTGGCAAGGTTTCCTGCCAGGAGCCGGTCCATCCTTGCTGCTTGACACAGTCGCTGCAGAGAAGAAACATCTGCACAGCATATGTTTCAAGGGACCTGGCGTATATGGCATACTGTTCTTAATATGTTTGCTCCCCTTCTTGGCGCTATGTGTTTTAACCAAGGTCACCTCTCCGAGAAAGGTTGTTTCCCCAGGTAGGGATTTTTCCCTGAAGTTAGGGAGGGAATAAAACCCCTTAACTAAGTGCCAGGCGGGTAGTTTCAGCTGACATTTTGAGCCATGCCTTAAGGGGCAATGTGCTGCGCACGGCTATTGGGTTAAGTCCAGTCAGGGGCTCCACGTGCAAAATGCCACATATAGTGTCCAGATTAGTTTCTGAAAATGAGAGAATTTGTGGTAAGAGTCAGGGAATCTCTGAGTCCAGAATCCTACAGGCATTAGTTTTTCATCTTCTGTTCCTCTTTTGTCTAATCCCCAACTAGTTTCATGTTCTGCCATGAAACTAATGCCTAGTACTATTTTGTCTCCTGGTCTGATACTTTGTAGGGATTGAAGGTGGTGTATGTAGTCCTTTAATTGTTTAAATGCTTGTTCCTGACCAGAACTTGGCTGGAGATCCTGGCTAGAGATCCTGTCTAGGCTGCTGATCAACTGAACGCTGTCTCCATGTCATTCCTTCTTCGCCGACTCCGTCCACACCTTGGGGAACCCCTGGACCTGCTGGGGTTGGACCCCAACAGTTTCCCAAGGAGAAAAATATGGCACCTGCTGAGAATTAGAATGAAAACCAGAGTGACTAAAACCTGGGCATAATTACAGATAGCCTAGAAGAAGCATGAAAAATGGATGAGTTAGTGAATTTCATTTATGAAGTTTACTTCTACGCCACACACCTCTGAAGGTGTTTGAGCAGACTTCTAGAAAAATCCATATACAATAAGGCTACAGAATAAACTGAATAGTCAATCTAGGGCAGTGGTCTGCAAACTGCGGCTCGCAAGCCACATGTGGCTCTTTGGCCCCTTGAGTGTGGCTCTTCCACAAAATACCATGTGCGGGCACCCATGTACAGTGCGATTGAAACTTCGTGGCCCATGCACAGAAGTTGGTATTTTGTGGAAGAGCCACACTCAAGGGGCCAAAGAGCAGCATGTGGCTCGCGAGCCGCAGTTTGCCAACCACTGGTAGGGAATGGAGTAATTAAAATATCCCAAAATGTGAGTTTTTTAGATTTGCTGTGAATGTGTATAAAATTTGACTTTGGACTTTTGGGCAAAGAAGGCCAAATATGACATAATGACAGAGCTCTCATAATTAGAATGGGAAAGAATGCCACAATCAGGGGAATAATAAGTATTCCTGGAAGTGAAGTCCTAAAACTTCTCACTAAAAATTCAACTACAAAACATTGTATGATAAAGTGACCATTGACTACAACAACATTTTACAGCAAACATGGTGGAGATATCATAGGATTCTTTCTTAACATTAACTGTAAGAGAATCTGAACATGTAACCTTAAAATACATTTCATAATAGTCAGTTGTTCAAGAGACTAACTTGATGTAGTCCAAATTAATGGTTTAAATAGGCATGTCCAAAGTGTGTTACAGGGATTACAAACTCCATAATGTAACAAGGTATTTAAAATGCCTAGATGAGTTTGTGAAATAATGTGTCCTATATTATAACCCTGTCGGTTATTCCTCCTTAATAAGAGCACAGCGAAGTCTCTGGATAGTCCCTCCTAGAGAAATCTGTTAAATGTTGTCCAAACACATGTGTTTCTCAAACCGATGTCATCATAGAACCTATTTGAGACTAAAGTTAGTTAATATACTGTGGAACCAGGTTACCACAGATCTCATTTTGGGAAACTCTAGGCTCATTTGATCAAGTGAATATTGAATGTCTAGAAATATATATGAATACGATGTTGATCAAAATCATTAATAGTAAGCTTAGTGCTGCCACTTATGCTATTTATATGAAAATCATTGCTGGTCATGAGAATTACCATACTGAGTATCTCCTATACATCATGTAGCTATGGCCTATAAATAATTCATCTCATCTCACCACAACCAGTTAATTAGGTATTATACCTATTTAATAGATGGTAGTGAAATTTCTTGGAATACTAAGAAAATAAAAATCACTTTTTATTTGGAAATTTGAAAAAAATAAGTGGAAATTTTCACTGCAAGGAAAGAAATCCACCTTCTGTCCATAGATGGGAAGCATCTTCATGAAAATCCAGGAAATCCAAATTTAGAAATTCTGGCATTTAATACCTTTGAGTTGTATGTGTTTTAGCAGGAAACACATGATGGTACCCTGAGAGCACTATGGGGCAAGTGTTAACCATCTTTGTTTCTTAACTAGGAAAAACATTACTAATGATATCTTGATCCATGTCTTTCTAATCACATAAATTCCTGGTGATCCTCACTCAGCCACATAACCTCGTCTGCAATATGAAAAAATATATAACTCAGGGGTGTTGTGAGAATTAAGTAACATGTTTTTTGAGAATATTTTATTCTATAGTTTTTCCCCCAATTATATATTAAACACTACAACAACTAAAGTTACAATGTTAAATGATAAAATGACAATGCACAGATTGAACTATTAAGGGGCTTATAGAGGAAGGTATATATGAGGTGTTCTGTGATCATTTACTCTTTTCTGCTTGCCTTTCAAAGTTCCAGACAAGATAAATAAGCTCTCAGATGGTCTCAAACCTAGGTACACATTGAAATCTCCAGCAAAGATTTCAAATAAAAAAAACATAACTAAACCTACCACAAATCATAAAAACAGGCTTTCTGGGGTATCACCTGGACATCAGTATTTATTAAAAGCTTCCCATCTGACTCTAAACAGCAGCCAAGATGGAAAATTCTGAGTTAGTTGTAAACATTATTTCAGGTAGAAGCATCAAAGGAATTGAGTTTAAAAATAAGAGATGAAGGAGATAAAAAATGGCGGCAGAGTAGGTGGATGTTGCATGGACATGCTCCCAGGAACGAGCTGGAATTATAACTGAAATACGAGAAGGCTTCCTGAATAATCAACAGAAAACTCACAGGAAGGAACCCTGATACCCAAGGACCAAGGACTGAAGGTGGAGATAGCATAGAGACTGGTACAAGGGGCGGAGGTGCGAAAGGGCTGGCCTGGCCCCACAGATAGCAACTGAAGTCCTGGAGAGATATCTCAGCTGTGGGGGGCTACCACTGAGACCTCTGGGATCTAATCCCCAAGCTGGCCTCCCCAGCAGAGAGCACCAAATCTGAGGAGGGTACCCACATGACATCTAGCTGTGAAAAACAATGGGGTGCTGTCTGCCAGGGAGTGGCAGCTGAAATTTCAGTCACCCTTTTGAAGGACCAAAGCACAAAAATTCCCTGTGGAGCCACCCACCTTGTGCTCTGGCAGAGGGAGGGTGAAGTGTACTGGAGCTGTAAGAAGAGAATCCAGGACTGGGGAATTGGGGGATAGAACTCAGAAGGCAGACACCCCAAGTTTCCTGGGCTGAGTCATTCCCTCATAAAGCCAAAGACATCTTTCCCACATAGATATTTGCTTTGCCTGGGGGGAAGACACACCCTATTGGAAAACACCTTTCCCTGAGGCCACTTAAGAGATTAAAAGAGCCGAAACTGGTTTGGCTCAGTGGATAGAG
>NW_005361076.1:593258-597512 GCF_000412655.1 Myotis brandtii
TAAAATCCTGATTTCTGGGCCTCATCCTCCGGAAATTCTGTTTCTTTGTTATGGGGTGAGGCCACAGCATTAGTAACAAAGAAACAGAATTTCTGGAGGATGAGGCCCAGAAATCAGGATTTTATAAAGATTCCCAGGTGGTTCTAATGTGCAGCCAAGGTTGAGAACCACTGCTATAGACAAACAGTCTCTGGAGGCTTTGAGTTTTTCCCTGATCCAATTAGTCAGAAACAGCCTTTAACACTGTCCTGGGTAATATTATTATACTTAAAATCATTTTTTTCTTGAAATATTAATGTTTATTGCATGTAATATTATTATATGTAAGATCATTTTTCTTGAAAACAATTATTGATGCAGCTATGTGGGAATTATGGCAATAAAATATAGTAATTTTAAGCTTTTTAAAATAA
This sequence comes from Myotis brandtii, assembly GCF_000412655.1. Classification (NCBI taxonomy): domain Eukaryota; kingdom Metazoa; phylum Chordata; class Mammalia; order Chiroptera; family Vespertilionidae; genus Myotis; species Myotis brandtii. The sequence goes on from NW_005361076.1 coordinate 593,672, forward strand.
ATAAATAAAACTAACAGATGAAAAAGTACAGAGAATTAAATAGTAAGGAACAGTATTCAGAGATTATGGAGGAAGTAAAGAATAAAAGTAAAAATATAATCTGTGATATTAGCATAATTTAATAGGAGATAGGCATTTAGATACTATAGGAAAATATGTAAACAACTTTAAAATATAACTACAACCGAAATTATTACAACTGTGATTATCAAGCCTGTTGAGTAATTGAATCAGCTGGGGGAGACTGTAAAAAGCCTGATTCCCAGGTTGCATTCCATTCTAAATAAATCAGAATTTCTGGAGTTGGTACATTCTGTTTTGGGGTATTAGTACTTTTAAAGCTCCACAAGTTATTTCAATGTGCAGTACTGAATATTTCTCAAACTTGAATGTTCATGTGAATAACTAGGGGATTCTGTTAAAGTTAAGATCTAATTCTGCAGGTTTGGGTCAGGAACCAAAATTCTACATTCTCTGTATTTCCCATCTGCTGCTGTTGCTGTTCCTGCTCTAAGGAACACACTTGAAATAGTAAGAATTGGAGCACTGGCTCTCAAACTTGGATGCATATTGGAATTACCTAGGCAACTTTAAAAGAAAATGCTAGTGCTTTGATCCTAATCCTGGATACTCTGATCAATTTGGCATGAGTCTAAGTATGGTACAGGCCACTCATTAATAGACACTTTTGACTACCTTTCTCCCTTTTCCACCTTACCTTTCCCTCCTTGTGCTTTCTTAAGATAAGCTTTCAAATCCATTACCTGCACCATATCCTGATGTCAAAGTTGACTTTTAGGGCATCCCATGCCAAGACACTATCTTTGTGTAACAACTCATTCTGAGTCATTATTGTCTTTCTCTCTCCTCTTTTTTCAAGGTTCAATTTTTTTCATTTGTTTTGTCCCCTTCAGTCTCATGCTCTTCCAATGTGACAGAAAAAAATAATGAAGCCCTGGCTGGTTTGGCTCAGTGGATAGAGTGTCGGCCTGCAAATTGAAGGGTCCCAGGTTTGATTTCAGTCAAGGGCATGTGGTCAGGTTGTGCAGGAGGCAGCCGATCAATGGTTCTCTCTCATCATTGATGTTTCTATCTCTCTCTCCCTCTCTGAAATAAATAAAAAAATATTTTTTAAAAAGAAAGAAACAAAATAGAAACAGACATTCCACTGTTTTTCTGTCACCTCATGACATTGCCCCAAGCATTCCCAGTAAATTAAACTGTGATTTTTATTGTGAGTCTTGCTCTGAAACTGATTTTAAAACCTTTTATGCCATTCTTAACAATTTTTTGTAAAGTTCAGTTTATTCTCAGTTTACATTTCATGATATTACTCCTAGGAGTCCAGGTCCTCTAGTTTGTATTCATTGTTGGTAATTTTCTTAGTGTTCACTCACCTGACATTTGTAGCTTTCTACAATGTGAGAGAACAGGTAAATAAAGAAGGACAGTATGTGAATAAAAGGCATACAATAGGGACTCATCCATCTATCCACCCACTCATCCATACATCCATACATCCACCCATCCATCTATCCATCCATCCATCTATCTATCCATCCATCCATTTAATCATTCAATCAGTATTTACTGAATATCAACTATGTATCAGGGAGTTGTCTAAATATTGGGAAATAGAGCAAAGAAGATGACAGGCATGCATTTTGATGAATGAAGATTTAGTAAAAATAAAGAAGCAAAAATATAATTTTATATTGTGCCAGTTACTGGAAAGGAAATACACGGAGTGTGATAGAAGTGGAAGTGTGTGTGGGGAAATGCAACTTTATAGACAATGGTCAGTGATGACTGTTCTGAGGAGGCAATATTTGAGCTAAATCCCAAAAGCTCAGTCATTTTATTCTAGGAAAATGTTTTAGGCAAGTACTATACCCAATAAGTAAGTACAGTGGAACCTCATTTCTAAAAGTCTCCCATCTCTAACAATTCGCTACTCAGCTGCACAACCCTATCATGCTAATACCTGTATGATCAATCACGCATCTCTCAGGTGACCAACAAAGGAGAGAATGTGCAAATATGAATCAGTCTACCATTGTAAAAATCTCAGAATATTGTGCTGTGAATATTTTTGTTTTTATTTTGCTATTGTTGCTGTTTATAATTATTGTTAAATTTTCATTTTTCACTGTACATTTTCTTTTTATTAAATTTTCATTTACATTTTATGTCCTTTTTGTTTTTAAAGTGTTTTTTTATAGATTATACAGCACAATTAACATGTACTGTATTTAAGAAAGGTTAAAACAGGGAATCATTTGGGGGTCTGGAATGGATTAATTCAATTTACATTATTTCTAATAGGAAAAAATGATTCGGTTTTCAAACAGCCTTCCGGAACAAATTAAGTTTGAAAAATGATGTTCCACTGTTCATTACAATTCTAATTGGCAAGATTCTTTGATTTACAAGACCAGAATAAATTAGAAAGTGGAAAGGATCTTCTATATACAGGTATGCTTATAATACAAATAAGACTGATAAGAATGTAAAATATCTTTATGTACCAATGCAGAAAAAGGGTCAATAAGATTTAATGCTATTTTTAATGCAGAATTATATTAATTATATGATCAAATGTGTTTTTAAAAACACACACATATATAATGCTTCCATTTGCTTTAATTTAACATGTATTTGTATACTTATAAAATACTAGAGGCACGGTGCAAGAAATTCATGCATGGAAGGGAGTCCCTCAGCCTGGCCTGCACCCTCTAGCAATCTGGGACCCATGGCTCCTAACCGCTTGCCTGTCTGCCTGCCTGATCGCCCCTAACCACTTGCATGCCTGCCTGTTTGCCCCTAACCACTCTGCCTGCCTGATGCCTCTAACTGCTCACCTGCCTGCCTGACCTCCCCTAACCACTCTGCCTGCTTGCCTGATCACCCCTGACCGCCTCTGCCTTGGCCCCCACCACCCTGGCTTCATCTGGAAGGACATCCGGAAGGACATTCAGAAGGTCGTTCAGCCAGCTTTCCGGTCTAATTAGCATATTACAATTTTATGATTATAAATATTTGGAAGGTTGCATAGCTAACCACTAGAAGTTTACCTTTAAAGTGTGATATTGGGGAGAAAGTGGTAAGAGGATTTTGTTCAATAATTTGTGTCCTCTAATTTTGATAGTATATTTATTTGCTATAATATCTCTAATAATTACAAAAAAGGGGAGGTAGAAAAAGAAGAAACAAGTGATGGTAGACACAGATTGTACAGGTAGGCAGAAATATAAAAATTAATTTAAAATTTAAAAAAAACAAACACAAATATATAACAAATAATTTTAAAACTTAGAAAATTTTAAAAATAATTTATCAAATGCCTTTCTACAGAAATCTATGAAGCATTCCTTCCTATTTTCTTTTCTGCCTTTCTTTCTCCATTTTGATCTATAAATAAATAACCAATATCACTAGGGGGCATTATTGTTACAGGTCATTATTGAAATTGAATCAAGCTTGATTTTCTTTTTCTTTAAGAAAAAATAATTTTAGGAAGTTAGTGTTACCATTTAGGAAGCTATCACAAATATTTTGAATTAGTACAAAGTTTGCTGTTCATGTGAATACATCTTAAGTATGTAGAAAATAAACTAAGAAGGAACATCTCATTGATTGACAATTAGAATTTAGGTAAGAAACCAAAAAGGACTGAAAATTTTCCACTGTGGCCCCTGTTAGGTCGGAGAGAGCCCAGGATTGGATACATGCAGACATGTGATGAGACAATGGACTCCCCCTGGAATTTCTCACAGATCAACGTGCCAGACACAGATACCGGCTTCTTCTCCCTGAATCCACATACCCCCACACAGAT
>NW_005361076.1:597535-598194 GCF_000412655.1 Myotis brandtii
TGACCCCCTGCAGCTGAAGCTTCCTCAACTGAATACCTCAGCTCATGTCCCCGCCCCTCACCCAACCGCAGTATAAAAAAAGCACCTCCCTCCATGTTGGCGTGAATCCACGTGCCCTGTCCTTTGGGGGTCGTGGGTCTCCCGGGGATGCAGAAATAAACCTTTTCCTTTCCTTTCTTTTCTGATTCACTGGACTCTCTATTTCTTGTGCCGCCTCCTGAGCCACCTAACCTAACAGCCCCCACATATTTTAGCCCCTAACCATTCCCCCCTCTTTTTTTCCCTTTATTGATTAAGGTATTTCAAATGTGTTCTTATACCCCCATTGTCCTCCCATCCCCCCACTCATGCCCTCAACCCCTGGTGTCTATATCCATTGGTTATGATTATATGCATGCATACAAGTCCTTTGGTTGATCTCTGCCCCTTAGCCCCACCCACCCCTGGCTTCCCTCTGAGGTTGAGCATCTGATCGATGCTTCTCTGTCTCTAGATCTATTTTTTGTTATTCGATTTATGTTGTTCATTATAATCCACAAATGAGTGAGATCATGTGATATTTTCTTTCTCTGACTAACTTATTTCACTTAGCATAATGCTCTCTAGCTCCATCCATGCTGTTGCAAATGGTAGGAGTTCCTTCCTTTTTACAGCAGCAT
>NW_005361076.1:598302-601050 GCF_000412655.1 Myotis brandtii
TTCTTGGGATATATTCCTAGAAGTGGGATCACTGGGTCAAATGGGAGTTCCATTTTTAGTTTTCTGAGGAAACTCCATACTGTTCTCCACAGTGGCTGCACCAGTCTGCATTCCCACCAGCAGTCCACGCGGGTTCCTTTTTCTCCACATCCTCGCCAGCATTTTTCATTTGTTGATTTGTTGATAATAGCCATTCTGACAGGTGTGAGATGATACCTCATTGTCGTTTTGATTTGCATCTCTCAGATGATTAGTGACTTTGAGCATGTTTTCATATCTCTCTTCGCCTTCCTTATGTCTTCTTTTGAAAAGTATCTATTAAGGTCTTTTACCCATTTTTTTATTGGGTGGTTTGTCTTCCTTTTGTTAAGTTGTATGAGTTGTCTGTAAATGTTGGAGATTAAAGCCTTATTGGAGATATCATTGGCAAATATGTTCTCCCATGCAGTGGTTTTTCTTGTTGTTTTGTTGATGGTTTCCTTTGCTGTGCAGGGCTTTTTATTTTGATGTAGTCCCATTTGTTTATTTTTCCTTTAGTTTCCATTGCCCTAGGAGTGGTATTTGTGAAGAAATTGCTTCGGCATATGTCTGAGATTTTGCTGCCTTTGGATTCCTCCAATATTTTTATGGTTTCCCATCTTACATTTAAGTCATTTATCTATTTTGAGTTTATTTTTGTGTATGGTGTAAGTTGGTGGTCTAGTTTCATTTTTTTTTTTTTCATGTGTCTGACCAAGTTTCCCAGAACCATTTACTGAAGAGACTGTCTTGAATCCATTGTATGTTCATGCCTCCTTTATCAAATATTAATTGAGAATAGTGGTTTGGGTTGATTTCTGTGTTCTTTATTCTATTCCATTGGTCTATATGTCTGTTCTTGTGAGAGTACTAGGAAATTTTGAGAACAGTGGCTTTGAAATATATCTTGATATCTTGATACCTGGTATTGAGATGCCTACTTTGTTCTTTCTAGGGATCGCTGCAGCTATTCGGGTTTTTTGTTTGTTTGTGTTTGTTTGTTTGCTTGCTTGTTTGTTTGTTTGTTTGTTTGTTTTTTATACCAGATGAATCTTTGGAGAGTTCTTTCTAGATCTATGAAATATGCTTTTGGTATTTTAATGAGGAGTGCATTGAATCTATAGATTGCTTTGGGTAGTATGGACATTTTAATGATGTTGATTCTACCAATCCATGAACGTGATATGTTCTTCCATCTGTTATGTCTTCCTGTATCTCTTTTTTTCAATGTCCTGTAGTTTTCCATGTACAAGTCTTTTACGTCCTTAGTTAAGTTTATTCTGAGGTATCTTAATTTTTTTTGGTGTAATGGTAAATGGGATTGCTTTATTAGTCTCTCTTTCTATAAATTCACTATTGGTGTATAGAGATGACATAGATTTATTGGCATTAATTTTGTATCCTGCTACATTGCCGAATTCATTTATTAAGTCTAATAATTTTTTGATGGAGTCTTTAGGATTTTATATGTATAGTATCATGTCATCTGCGAATAAGGACAGTTTTAATTCTTCTTTTCCAATTTGGATGCCTTTTTGTTTCTTCTTGTTGTCTAATTGCAATGGCGAATACTTCCAGTACTATGCTGAACAGTGGGCATCCCTGTCTTGTTCCTATTCTTAGGGGAAATGGTTTTAGTTTTTGTCCATTGAGTATGATGTTGGCAGTGGGTTTGTCATATATGGCTTTTATTATGTTCAGTTATGATCCTTCTATTCCCAGCTTGCTGAGAATTTTTATCAAGAAAGGGTGCTGGATTTGGTCAAATGCTTTTTCTGCATCAATTTATATGACTCTGTGATTTTTATGTCTCAATTTGTTTATGTGATGTATCATGTTTATTGATTTGCAGATATTGTACCATCCTTACATCCCTGGAATAAATCCTATTTGGTCATGTTGTATGATCTTTGTGATGTACTGCTGGATCCGATTTGCTAGAATTTTGTTGAGGATTTTGGCATCTATGTTCATGAGGGCTATTGGCCTGTAATTCTCTTTCATTGTCTTGTCTTTTTTTTTAATATATTTTATTGATTTTTCACAGAGAGGAAGGGAGAGAGATAGAGAGTTAGAAACATCGATGAGAGAGAAACATCGATCAGCTGCCTCCTGCACGTCTCCCACTGGGGATGTGCCCGCAACCCAGGTACATGCCCTTGACCAGAATTGAACCTGGGACCTTTCAGTCCGCAGGCCGACGCTCTATCCACTGAGCCAAACCGGCTTCGGCTCATTGTCTTGTCTTTATCTGGTTTTGGTTTTAGGGTGATGCAGGCTTAATAGAATGTGCTTGGAAGTGTTCTTTCCTCTTGAATTTTTTGGAGTTGTCTGAGAAGGATAGGTTTTAGTTCTTCCTTGAATGTTTGGTAAAATTCCCCTGTGAAGCTGTCTGGCCCCGGGCTTTTATTTGCTGGAAGCTTTTTGATGACTACTTCAATTTCTTTCACAGTTATTGGCCTATTCAGGTTTTCATATTCTTCCTGATTGAGTTTTGGAAAGTTATATTTTTCTAGGAATATGTCCATTTCCTCCAAGTGGTCTAGTTTGTTGGAATATAGTTGTTCATAGTACTTTTGAACAATCCTTTGTATTTCTGTGGGGTCTGTTGTTATTTTGCCTCTTTCATTTCTGATTTTGTTTATTTGGGTCCTCCTCCTTGCTTCTTGGTGAGCCTGGCTAGAGGTTTATCAATCTTGTTTATCATTTCAAAGAACCAGCTCTTGGTTT
>NW_005361076.1:601640-609633 GCF_000412655.1 Myotis brandtii
TTTATTTTTTAAATCTTTATTGTTCAGATTACATTTGTTCCTCTTTTTTTTTTCCCCCATAACTCCCCTCCTCCCAGTTCCCACCCCACCCTCTGTCCTCATCCATAGGTGCACGATTTTTGTCCAGTTTCTTCCCGCATCTCCCATTCCCCTTTCCCCGCCAAGAATAGTCAGTCCATTCCCTTTCTATGTCCCTGATTCATTATAATCACCAGTTCATTCTGTACATCAGATTATTTATTCACTTGGTTCTTAGATTCACTTGTTGATAGATGCATGTTTGTTGTTCACAATTTGTATCTTTACCTTTTTCTTCTTCCTCTTCTTAAAGGATACCTTTCAGCATTTCGTATAATACTGGTTTAGTGGTGATGAACTCCTTTAGCTTTTCCTTATCTGTGAAGCTCTTTATCTGACCTTCAATTCTGAATGATAGCTTTGCTGGATAAAGTAATCTTGGTTGTAGGTTCTTGGTATTCATCACTTTGAATATTTCTTGCCATTCCCTTCTGGCCTGCCAAGTTTCTGTTGAGAAATCAGCTGACAGTCGTATGGGTATTCCCTTGTAGGTAATTGAGTCTCTTTCTCTTGCTGCTTTTAAGATTCTCTCTTTGTCTTTTGCTCTTGGCATTTTAATTATGATGTGTCTTGGTGTGGTCCTCTTTGGATTCCTTTTGTTTGGGGTTCTCTGCGCTTCTTGGACCTGTAAGTCCATTTCTTTCACCAGGTGGGGGAAGTTTTCTGCCATTATTTCTTCAAATAGGTTTTCAATATCTTGCTGTCTCTCATCTTCTGGCACCCCAATTATTCTGATGTTTGTACGCTTGAAGCTGTCCCAGAGGCTCCTTACACTATCTTCGTATTTTCGGATTCTTTTTTCATTTTGCTTTTCCGGTTGGGTGTTTTTTGCTTCTTCGCATTTCAAATCTTTGGCTTGATTCTTGCGCTCCTCTGGTCTGCTATTGGGTGTCTGTATAATATTCTTTATTTCAGTCCGTGTATGCTTAATTTCTAGTTGGTTCTTTATCATAGCATCGAGGGTCTCATTAGTTTTCGTGACTCTCTCCTCAAGTTTATTGACAGCTTCTAGCACATTTTTGCAAGCCCTCAAAATTGCGATTTTTAGCTCTATATCCTCCATTTCTGTCATGTTTTTTTGTCTCCGCATTTTTTATGCTTTCTTGGTGCACCCTCTAGTGGTCTTTGTGCGCAGTCTTGTTCTAGTTGAGCCTTGATTGTTGTAGTTAATACTAGAGGGATTTGACCACCAGGCCGACTGGCTGTGTGAATCAGCTGTGTCTGCCGCGGAAAACTTCTGTCCTCTGGGGAGGTGCTAATCTAGCCTTTGCCTGAGGCGATCCGGCAAATGGCTCTGCGCAGGGCTTGGGCGGGGCGGGCTCAACAGGGCGGGCGGAGGGAGCCGTTATGGTGCCCTCAGTCCTGTTCCCAGAGGCTCTGCTTCTCAGAACCCCCGGAACCGCTGCAAACCTCGGAGGGAAAGCTGCCTTCCAACTGATGCCAGACACTCCCGCTTCTCCCGTTTGGGTCCGAGTCCCCAGCGATTCGCCCGTATCTGGAGCTCAGAGTCTGAGACTCCCCCCTGACCGAAAACGACAACCGCGCTCTCAGCCACCAGCCCGCTTTGCGCGCGCACCTCCGCACCTGAGTATTTTCCACACTGCGCCTCCTCTGAGCCTCGGTGTGCTGTTATTTTTCCTTCTAGTTGAAGAGTCTCTCCTCAGCCAGCCTTCCTGCGGTTCTGGGTGATGTCCGTTCCGTCTTTTAGTTGTATTTTTGAAGTGGTTGTTTGCGGCAGCAGTCTGCGGTGTTTACCTATGCCGCCATCTTGGTCTATCTCCTGATTTTTTCTTTAGAGGATTTATCCAGCGATGCCAGTGGAGTATTAAAGTTCCCTACTATGACTGTATTGTTATTGATGTCTCCCATGATATCTTCCAGAAGTTGTTTTATGCATTTTGGTGATCCTGTATTGGTTGCATATATGTTTACCAAATTTATATCTTCTTGTTTAATTGCTCCCTCTAGTATTATGAAGTGGCCTTCCTTCTCTCTTGTAATGCCTTTACTTTGAGATCTATTTTGTCAGATATAAGTATTGCAACCCCAGATTTTTTCTCCTTTCCATTTGCCTGAAATTTTTTTCCATCCTTTCACTCTCAGTCTGTGTGAATCTTTTGTAAAAAAAAAGTTTGGGGTTCATCTTGTTTGACACTCTATGTGCTTCTTGGACTTGCATAGTTTTTTTCTTGCCAATATCAGAGAAATTTTTTGTCATTATTTTTTCAAACAGGTTTTCTATTCCTTGCTTCTCTTCCTCTCCTTCTGGTATCCCTATTATGCAGATGTTGTTTCATTTTTTTTTTTTTTGTTGTCCCAAAGCTCCCTTAGGCCTTCCTCTTGCTTTTTAAATTTTCTTTCCAGTTGCTGCGGTGTTTGTGTGTTTTTTCCTACCTTGCCTTCTAATTCGCTGATGCGGGATCAGCCTCTTCTATTCTACTGTTTAAGCCTTCCATTGTGTTCTTTATTGCAGTTATGTCGTTCTTCATTTCCTCTTGGTTCCTTTTCATGTTGGTGACATTCTCATTCAGCTCCTTATAATTCTCATTGAGTTGTGTGTATTTGTCACCTAGCCATTTGAGCATCCTTATAACCATTTTTCTGAATTCTTTCTTTATGTTGGTGACATTCTCATTCAGCTCCTTATAATTCTCATTGAGTTGTGTGGATTTATCATTGAGCTGTGTGTATTTGTCATCCAGACATTTGAGCATCCTTATAACCATTACTCTGAATTCTTTCTCTGATATGTTACTATTCTCAATTTCATTTAACTCCCTTTCTGGTGATTTCTCTTTTTATTTCCTTTGGGGATTGCTTTTTTTGTCTTCCCATGTTTTGCTGTAACATTTTAATTGCAGATCCATTTGCTTTGCTACCCAGGTTCTTTTGGGGATGGTGCTACTGGTGTGATCTCTCAAGTCTCCTGGGCTTGTTAATCTAGCATAGCTCCCTGCTTGAGCTATTTGGGTTCTCTTGATGTAGGCCTGTGAGCTGGAAAGGCGTAACTGCAGTGTCTAGAAGTTAGCAGCCATGGAGGGGGGTGTCCCAATTTTTGCTGTCTTGCACCTTGGTTGAAATTGTGCGTGTCCAGCGGGGATTCACAGTGGCAACCAGGAACCGTCTGTTCAGTTGGCAGGGCTCTGGAGGCCTGCACTCTGGAAAGGTGTGACTGTGGTGTCCAGAGTTCTGTAGTTTTGGGGTGGGCAGACTCAGCTTTTGCTGCTGCCTCAGTGGTAGGATACATATGCCCCCGGTGGCGGCTCACAGGGGTACCCACAGTGCGTTTGCCAGCAGGGTGTACTGATGCACTCTGAAGGGCCCTGGCACTGAAGCCATGGGATTGTGGTGTCTGTGGGCAGGTATCCCAGAAGAGGGAATTCAGCGTTTCTACAGCCCTGCAATACATCCCTGTTTGTATAATTGCGTGCCCAGCAGGGGCTGCCTGTGGCGGGGTGGGCATGGCAGTCCTGTGTGCTGGAAAAGCATGTGACTGTAGTGTCCAGAGTTCTGCAGCTGTTGGGTGGGAAGACTCAGTTTTTGCTGCTACATTTGTGGTTGGATAGGCTCGCTCCCAGTGGTGGCTCACAGGGGCACCAGTGGTGCGTTTTCCAGCGCGGTGCACTGAAGTACTCTAAAGGGCCCTGGCACTGAAGCTGCGTAATTGTGGTGTCTATGGGCAGGTGTCCAGGATGAATGAATTCAGAATTTCTACTGCCAGAGGAGTGCATCATGTTTGTCTAAGATTGCACCCAGCCGGGGCTCACAGTGGCTCCCCAGAGCGCCCTGTGGATAGATGGGCTCAGGGGGCCTACTTATTGGAAATGCGCAACTGTGGCAGTGCCTTTGCTGGCACAGAGCTCTGATGCACTCTGAGGGGCCCTGGCACTGAAGTTGCACAGCTGGGTTGTCTGTGGGCAGTTATTCAGGAAGAGGGAATTCAGAATTTCTACTCTGGGGCAGTGCGCCCTTGTCTGTACAAAATCACACCCAATAGGGGCTGACAGTAGCTCCCAAAAGCTGCCTATGGAGTGGCGTGCCCTGGAAGTCTGCACACTGGAAACGCGTGATTGTGGTGTCTGGAGGTCTGCTGCTGGGGAGGGAGGAACTTGCACTTACTGCTGCAGGAGTGGTGCACATTTGGAGGTGGAGGTCCCAGGGTCCACGGGTCTGTGGGCGGGGCAGCAGTATTTTGGCTGGAGTGGCTTCCAGGTCATAGGCAGTGTCCAAGGCCTGTTTGGGTGGTGGTGCTGATGAGTTCCTAGCAGAGGCCGCTCTCCCCTTCAAGATGGCGTGGGCTCCATGCCTGATTCCCACAGTCTGGGGAGTGCCTGCAGTGATGGTAGTCTCTCCCTGCCTAAGAGAGCCTGGTCTGCCAGCTGCTGCTGCTCCTGCCGGATTTAACTGTCCCTCACTCACTCACACACACACCACACACACCCACACACTCTCCTTTCATCCCCTCACTCATTCACATCCTCTCCCTCACCTCCATCCTGCCAGTGCCACCTTTTTTCTCGATTCCCCCCTCTTTTGAAACCATTGTGAAATAATTTCCAAGTCAGCTGATGTCTGACTAACCCTATTGTTAAAGGTAAAGTTATATTAAAAATCTGTCTTCCTTCCTCCTAGTGGTTCTCAACCTGTGGGTCGCGACCCCTTTGGCGGTCGAACGAGCCTTTCATAGGGGTCACCTAAGACCATCCTGCATATCAGATATTTACATTATGATTCATAACAGTAGCAACATTACAGTTATGAAGTAGCAACGAAAATAATTTTATGGTTGGGTCACAACATGAGGAACTGTATTTAAAAGGCCAGAAGGTTGAGAACCACTGCAAGCTATAATATGCCTTCATAACCCCAATGTTGAAATAAAGGCTTAAGTTTAGAAGTGGTGTTTTTGTATTTTTTCATTATTATTGGCACTACTACAGATGTTTTGGTTGATTTTATTTCACAGATATGTTTTACATAAAATTATTTAAATATAAGCATAGAAATATAGAGTGCTTTATTCTATAATTTAGTAATATAATGTGGATATATGAGTAGAATGATATAATAGTATTAAAATGTCATGAATAATATTATGACAATACAAATTTATTATCTTACAATTCTATAGGTCAGAGTCTAGATTGGCTCATTTGGTTTTTTTGCTCCTGGTTTCACTCAAGGCTAAATTCAAGGTGTTGATTGGCTAGGCTCTTATCAGGGCTAGGAAAGACACATCCATTCCTTCTCACACTTGGAATCTCTCTGACTTTCCTGTCATCCTCATCTCTCTTCTGCCTCCAGCCAGAGGAAGTTCTCTGCTTTTAGGGGTTCATGTGATTATATTAGGCCCACATGAGCAATCTAAAATAATCTTCTTCTTAAAGTCCATAATATAAATGGCATGTGAAAGTCCCATTAGCCATATAAGATAATATAGTCATGAAGTTCGAGGGATAAAAGGATGGACTATATTAGTCTATAAACAAAAGAAACTTCAATAGACTCCTAATAAAAAAAAGGTATATGCATAAGTATCTATATATGTCAAGCATAGGAAAAGTATAAAAATTGTATTTTATATATGTCTCTAGTATCTGAATTTATAAAAATGAATGCATTTTATTTGCAACTAAAGAAACATTATTATACTTTTTAATATATTTTTATTGATTTGAGAGAAGGAGAGACAGAAACATCAGTGATGATGTTTGTAACAATAGAGCAGAAATAAATGACATAGCAGTTAACAAAACAAGAGAGAGTATCATAGACCTGCACATTCCCTACTGGGGATCAAGCCTGCAATCCAGGCATGTGCCATGACTGGGAATTGAACCATGACCTCCTGGTTCATAGGTTGATGCTCAACCACTTAGCCAACTTGCCTGGGCTATAAACATTATTTTTAAATAAGAAAACACAGAAAAAGAAAAAAAATTATTATTAATTTCTGTTATACCCAGATTTCAGGATCCCCAAAGGACCACCAGGGAGCCAGCAGAGTCCGATGCAAAAGTAAAAGAGTCTTTATTCGAGCTAGCTCGAGCTCCCCGTCCACCACACTCGCCGACGCAGCGGCAGGAGGCAGAGAGAGAGAGAGAGCTGTTTGGAGAGGGGTTTTATAGGGGGGTTGGAGTAAGGGGAGGAGAGAGGACTGTGGGCCCTGCCAATTGGCCAGGCGCAAGTCGGTGTCTTGTTACACAGGATGTGGTTGTGTCTATGGCACACACTTCCCTTGATTATCATTGGTTAATTTAAAGTAATCCTAGGTGTGGCTAGCAGAGGCTTGGGCTTCCGGGAAGAAGCTCCTTGCTGAGCACATGGCTAATGGCTGCTGCCCAAAAATGGAGGATCCGGAGCAAGATGGAGGGCGTAGCCCTCGCCCTTTCATTTTCCAGTTGGTTGAATTTTAATCCCATATTTGTAATAGTATTAGTTGCACTGTTTCCTTTTTATGACAAATGAATTAGAAACAAAGAGGTTGATTATTCAATGTGTGAGATTATGATACCTAATCCAAAATACTCCTTATAACTTCTGTTGCTAAGGAATAAGGATTAGAGAGTATTACAAGACATGTATTGTCTTATAAAGTGTAAAGAAAGATATGTTATACTATCATAAATGTAATCTACTATAATATTCTTGTAAAGTAAATACCTACTAATTTTTTGTAGATACCAAGAGAATCTCATATGTTTCTTAACAAGGAAAAGTAGAGTGATAATAACACTGGAGGCTCTAATTTTACATTTATAATTTTCTTACCATACCAAATACATATCTTTCCTCATAAGCATAAAGATATTTATGTACTTTGGATGCATTGTGTTTTCAGATTTTTCTAGTAGGAGTAAGGGAAATAGTTTAAAATCATTTAGAAAAAGTTCTAAATATCTACCAATATTTAGAAAATAAAGCACTTAAAATAACTACCAATTTATATTTTAAGGCTTTTTCTGTATGTAGATATAAATTTAGTCTTCCTTGTAAAAACACGCTACTTTTTCTTAATTCTAAAACAACAAAAGCAGGGTTAATTTGAAAAACAGCAATTTTCAAGGTTGATTTTACATGCTTTGGGCAAAGGCCTTTGAATATTTGCACAGTAATATTTCAGAGCTTAGTGCAGAACTGAGTTGTTGACCCTGAAAATATTTAATGTTCTATAAAAAAAAATCATCAAACGTATTGCCTTGAAGATGTAACTATAATTAATAGTGACTAAAATAGTGTTGTGATTTTTAAAACAGACATATTCTAAAGGGGGGAAATGTGTATGTAAACTTGACTTTTCCAGATTAAACTTAAATTAAGTAAAGGGATCATCATGCAAATTGTGAAATAAATATAGAAAAGCAGGTTTAGGTAATGAGAAAAATTGTACTTTAGAGCTCCAGAAATATAAATTTCCTAGGTAAAAGAGGAACAAACTAATCATGGCAATGCCTGTGGTCTAGAATAGAGTGGTACATTTCTAATCAGTGCTGAAGAACAGACTATCCTCTAAATCAAAAAATGGTTGCTAGTGAAATTGGTTGCCCATTTAAAAAGACAATTGATTTAGATCCATTTCACATCATACATGGAAATACATTCTAGATGGACTAAAGAGCTACACAATAAAAAACATAACAGTAGTTGAAAAACTTAAATCTCAGTGCAGAGATAGGCCTTCCTAAATACCACAGAAGCCATAAGTAAAAATATTAACATAATTAAATAAGTATAATGTAAAATGAGTAAGTCATTTTATTTATTTTTTATTTTTTAAAATATATTTTTATTGATTTCAGAGAGGAAGGGAGAGGGAGAGATAGATAGAAACATCAATGATGAGAGAGCATCATTGATCGGCTGCCTCCTGCACGCTCCCTACTGGGGATCCAGCCTGCAACCTGGGCATGTGCCC
>NW_005361076.1:609693-612225 GCF_000412655.1 Myotis brandtii
GGCAAACTGCGGCTCGCGAGCCCCATGCGGCTCTTTGGCCCCTTGAGTGTGGCTCTTCCTAAGCCTTAGGAGTACCTTAATTAAGTTAATAACAATGTACCTACCTTTATAGTTTAAGTTTAAAAAATTTGGCTCTCAAAAGAAATTTCAATCATTGTACTGTTGATATTTGGCTCTGTTGACTAATGAGTTTGCCGACCACTGCACCAAGCCAACCAGCTAGGGCTGTAAGTCATTTTATAAACAAAGATTACCATCCAAAAAATGCGTTTTTATATATTCCATTAAAAAATGAAAAAACTGGATTCCAAAATGGCGGTAGAGTAGGTGGAAGCTACATTGACAATCTACCAGGACCAAACTGGAACTAAAACTAAAATACAGAAGAACCACCCTGAAAATTCAACTAAAGACTAGCTGGAGAGAAGCTTGATAACCAAGAACAGAAAGGGGAAACCACATAGAGCAGAAATGAATGACATAGAGGCTAAAAAAATACTAAAAAATCAGTGAAATCAAGAGCTGCTTCTTTGAAATAATAAGCAATATTGATGAACTGTTAGCCAGACTCATCAAGAAACAAAGAGAGAGGACCCAAATAAATAAAATCAGAAACAGAAGCAGTGAAGTAACACCTGGTACCACAGAGATACAAAGAATTGTATGAACAACTATATGCCAACAAACTGGACAATAGAGATGAAATTGACAAATTCCTAGAAAAATACAATCTTCCAAAACTGAATCAGGAAGATTCAGAAAACCTGAATAGACAAATAACAACGGATGAAATAGAAGCAGTAATCAAAAAACTCCCAGCAAACAAAAGCCCTGGTCTGGATGGTTTCACAGGGGAGTTTTACCAAACATTCAAAAAACAACTAGCACGTATATTCCTCAAACTATTCCAAAAAAAAAAATCCAAAAATAAGGGACACCTCCAAGCTCTTTTTATGAGGCCAGCATTATCCTAATTCCAAAACCAGATATACTACAAAGAAAGAGAACTAAAGACTAATATCCCTGATGAACATAGATGATAAAATCCTCAACAAAATATTAGCTAATCAGATCTAGCAATGCATTAAAAATTCATACCCCATGACAAAGTGGGATTCATTCCAGGGATGCAAGGCTGGTACAATATTTGCAAATTAATAAATGTGATGCATCACATAAACAAATTGAAAGACAAAAGTTACATGATCATACCAAGAGATGCAGAAAAAGCATTTGATAAAATTCAACACACTTTTTATATGCTAATAGTTATAACTTTCATTTTTTAAAGTATTACAAATAATAGAACATATGTCTCCTTTTTCTCCTTTTGACCTCCCCCCAGCCTCCTCCATGCCCCTGGCACATGCCCTCACCTCCTAGTGTTTGTGTCCATTGGGTATGCTTATATGCATGCATACATGCCATTTGGTTGATCTCTCCAACACACTTTTTTGATAAAAACTCACCAAAGTGGGAATAGAGGGATCATACCTCAACATAATAAAGGCCATATATGACAAACCTACAGCCAACATCATACTTAATGGGCAAAAACTAAAACCATTCCCCCTAAGAACAGGAACAAAACAGGGATGTCCACTTTCATCACGCTTATTCAACATTTTACTGGAAGTCCTAGCACAGCAATCAGACAAGAAGAATAAAAAAAAGACATCCAAATTGGAAAGGAGGAAGTAAAATTCTCATTATTCACAGATGACATAATATTGTACATAGAAAACCCTAAAGACTCCTTCAAAAAACTACTATATTTAATAAATGAATTCAGCAATGTAACAGGATACAAAATTAACACCAAGACTCCTCTTCAAAAAAACTATATTTAATAAATGAATTCAGCAATGTAACAGGATACAAAATTAACACCAGAAATCTATGGAATTTTTATACACAATAATGAATTCTCAAAAAGAGAAACTAAAGAAACAATCCCATTTACCATTTCAAAAGAAATATTAAGATACTTAGGACTAGACTTCACCAAGGAGGTAAAAGACTTTTACTCAGGAAAACTGCAAGGCGTTGAAAAAAGAGATAAAGGAAGATATAAACTAGTGGAAGAATATACCGTGTTCATAGATTTGTAGAATTAACATCATTAACATGTACATACTACCCAAAGCAATCTACAGATTCAATGCAATTCCTGTTAAAATACCAATGGTATATTTCACAGCTCTAAAACAAATACTCCAAAAATTTATATGGAATAAAAAAGATCCAGAATAGCTGCAGCAACCTTGGAGGGATCACAATACCAGATGTCAAGCTATACTACAAAGCCACTGTAATCAAAACAGCCTGGTACTAGCACAAAAACAGGTGCATAGATCAATGGAACAGAACAGAGAACCCAGAAAATGACACAAGGCATTATACTCAGTTAATATTTGACAAAGGAGTCAAGAACATACAATGGAGTCAAGACAGTCTCTTCAACAAATCATGTTGGGAAAATTGGACAGGTACATGCAAAAAAATGAAACTAGACCACCAACTTACACCATA
>NW_005361076.1:612259-619447 GCF_000412655.1 Myotis brandtii
GTGAATCCTAGAATAAACCATAGGCAGCAAAATCTCAGACATCTCTCATACCAATATGTTTACTGATACATATCCTAGGGCAAAGGAAACTAAGGAGAAAATAAACAAATGGGTCTACATCAAAATAAAGTGTCTGCACAGCAAAATAAACCATCAACAAAATGTAAAGAGATGCCACTGCATGGGAGAACATATTTGCCAATGATGCATCTGATAAGGGGTTAATTTCCAAAATATATAAGAAACTCATACAACTCAACAAAAGGAAAACAAACAATTCAATTAAAAATTGGCAAAGAGCACTAGCTGGTTTGACTCAGTGGATAGAGCATTGGCCTGCAGACTGAAGGGTCCTGGGTTTGATTCCATTCAAGGGCACATGCCTGGGTTTCCAGCTGGATCCCCAGTAGGGGGCATGCAGGAGGTAGCCAATCAATGATTCTCTCTTATCATTGATGTTTCTATCTCTCCCTCCTCCCTTCCTTTCTAAAATTAATAAAAATACATTTTTAAAAAATTGGCAAAAAAAAATCCCTCTTCTGAGAATATATCCTAAGAATCCTGAAACGGAAATCAGAAAGAATATATACATACCTATGTTCATAGCAGCACAATTTGCAATAGCTAAGATCTGGAAACAGCCCAAGTACCCACTAGAAGATGAATGGATTAAAAAACTGTGGTACATTTACACAATGGAATACTATGCGGCTGTAAAAAAAGAACTCTTATCATTTGCAACAACATGGATGGACCTGGAGAGTATTATGCTAAATGAAATAAGCCAGTCAATGAAGGAAAAATACCACATGATCTTACTCATATGTGGAATCTAATGAACATAATAAACTGATGAACAAAATAGATCCAGAGACATAGAAACATGGAACAGGCTGATGAATTTCAGAGGGAAGGCGGATGTGGGATGTTGGAGGGGAGAGATTAACAAGGGAACTTATATGTATAGCCTATGGACATATACAAGAGTGTGGTGAAGGCTTGGGAGGGACAATTGTGGGGTTTTGGGAGTCAATTAGAAAAAAAACAAAGGGGACATCTATAATACTTTCAACAATAAAGATACATTTAAAAAATTTTAATAGACTAGACTAAAAATAACAGTATATTACTAATGGTAAGGATCAGTATAGTTTAATAAAACTATTAAGTTTTATTTAAAAATATATTAGATGTCTGTCATAAGTGTTTCCCTCCACGTCCTGCGTGGTTCAGGGTTCGGGTCTGGAAGTGGAGCCGCACACAAATGAAATAGAAAAGACACAAGATAATTTGGGAATATTGGGGACCAGGCGAGCAAGTCCAACTCAAGAGGAAGGACTTCCACTGTGCTCAGGCCTCACCAAGCTTTTTATAGTGAGGGGTAAACAAGGTAGTGGTTACCATAGTTACACAGTTCTTGTGAGTTTCACTTGTTTACACTGTTCTTGCACTTCCTCAGCCCATTAGCTTCCCAGATAAGATCTAGGGAGTGTTATAAGGTCAAGCCTAATTATGCTAAGAGGACTGTGCCCTCTAAGCTAGGACTTGTTTGTGACTTTGCCAGCAGGTCAGTCCGAGGCTTAACCCTATATCAGTTTCCCACAGATGTCAGTGAGAATTTGGTAAATGAGCTCATGAATATACTCTTATTGGAATAAATCTGTTAACCATTTTTGGAAGGTAATTTATCTGAATGATATCTATCACAATGTAAAAAGCCAATATTTATTTTTTTACAAATTTCACTTCTGAGAATTTATTTTATGAAAAACCTACACATGTGTTCAATATTTATTATTGAAGATGACCATTGCACCATTAATTATGTAACCTAAATAAATAAGTGAATTTGAAACAGCCATCCTAGGAGAGTGGTTAAATAAATTCGGTGACAACTTTTTTGTGTAAGACATTGTAGTTATTTAAAAGAATGAAGCAGCCCTAGCAAGTTTGGCTCAGTGGATAAAGTTCTGGTCTGCAGACCAAAGGGTCCCAGGTTGTCTTTTCCACTCTCTCTAAAAAATGGGAAAATATCCTTGGGTGGGAATGAAGAAGAAGAAGAAGAAGAAGAAGAAGAAGAAGAAGAAGAAGAAGAAGAAGAAGAAGGCGAAGAAGAAGAAAACATATATTGTTAAAGAATAAACATTTTTAAAATCCTTATAATATATAAGGGCCAAAATATATATGGTTGTCTTCCCATCAATGTGTAAGTAAATGAATGGAAATTTTTTAATATATATTTTTATTGATTTCAGAGAGGAAGGAAGAGGGAGAGAGAGATAGAAACATCAATGATGAGAGAGAATCATTGATCAGCTGCCTCCTTCATGCTCCCCATTGGGGGACTGAGCCCACAACCCGAACATGTGTCCTTGACAGGAATCGAACCCAGGACCCCTCAGTCCACAGGCCAATGTTCTATCCACTGAGCCAAACCAGCCAGGGCATGAATGAAAATTTAAATGGATAAATGCTCACCAACCTGAACAAATATGATTCTCTAAGCAGTAGAATACACGGAGGACTAAGAGAGCCATTTATATATCCCACTTTACACTTCTGTATCATTTGGGTATTTTACACATTTGTACTCCTGTAATACCTGTGAAAAGAAGGAGAGAAAGAAGGGGGATGAATGGTATACTCCTGTATTACCTATACAATGTAAAGAGAAAGGCAGAAAGGAAGTGAGAAAGGGAGGAAATGAAAAAGGAAAGAAGAAAAGGCTTGGTGGTCTGTATTTAGGGCAGAAATTTTGAGTTTTTTATTTCAGTGTTAATTGGTGCATTATAAGCACTCAAAAATATTTGTCAAAAACATATCAAATGGAAAGAATATGGAGGGATAGAAGAACTGATTATTATAAATTCTCAATATCAGGAATGTGTATAAGTAACATAATAATATAGTTGTGGTCACTTGAATTTGGCCTTAGCTGCTTGGTAGAATATGTTTTTAATATGCACTCCTGTGGATCAAATATTTTAAACAAAGAAATATAAATACTGAATACATTAGAATCTTAGGAATCTGACACAGAAGCAATATATTAATTTACCTAGATTAATATTTTCATTTTTAGTGGTAAAGACTGTACTTCCTGTAAGAAAGTTATTTGAAAAGATAATACTATTTTTTGGTCAAATATTAATTTTCCACCAACTGTGAGTATAATTGTAGTTTATATTTCTTTAGTCATAATTTTGGTCAAGCTTACGAAATATACATAAAAGTTGAAATTAAATTAGGAATTAGGAAGTGAAAAGTAATAAAAGTAGAAAAAGATTTTATTAACAGGGAAAATTTAATATTATACATTCCCATTGCTTCCTCCATTTTGTAGTTTTGTGGATTTATAAAAAAAAATTATACTAAAAAAAAGAATTATAATAAAAACAAATAGTAGCCTAGCACATTTTAAGTTGATCAGTATTAAATGTCATTTCATTTTAATTCTCACATATTTTGCTCTTTATTCCTGATATTTGCACTGGATCTCTAGACAAATAATGTCAACATACAGTTGTCATTGTAAAGATATAAATGCATATTTTACTTTTAAGTTTCTCTATCTGTTTATTTATGTTCTCTTTTCTTTTCCTATCCCTTTCTAATTACTATATATTCCTTCTATGTGAAATTCTACAAATAAAAATCACATATTTATAACTATTTTATGTATTAATTAATCTAACAAATATTTATTGAGTACTCATTATTATTTTAGGCAGTAGAAATCCAGTAAAAAAATCATTGTCCATCATGGAGCTTCTATTCTACTGGGAGGTGACAGACCGCAAACATAATAAGTTAACATTAAGGTTGTAATAATTTTTATAAAAATAATGACAAGATGAAAGTGAAGGACAAGAGTGAAAACTCTAACATTAATAGGAAGTGAGGGAGAGAGCCAAATAAATATATAGGCAGAGGAAACAGATGGAAAGAACTGAAGCAGAAAGATATTTTATTTGGTCAGATTCCTAGAATATTAAAGAGGACAGTGTACTGGAATAGAGTTGGATTGGTATAAAGGGATGGAAATAAGGTCACAGGAGACAGAAGTCATAGTGAGACAAGTCATGTAGGCCTTTATGAGCCTTTGTAAGCATTTTTACTTTTACTCTGAGAAAGATGGAAAACCATTGCAGGCTATTGAACAGATAACTGACCTAATCTCTTATGCATTTATAAAGATCTCCTTGACTGCTGTTGATGAATGGATTTTAATGGGGCAAAGGCAGGAACAGGGCAACAAGAGGCTGTGCTATAATCCAGAGAAATGATGGTGGTTGGACCACATTTGTTATATGGATGCTGTGAGACCATTTCAGATTCTACGCTTATTTTGAAGAATATGGACTGGATGTGGGATAAGAGGGAGAAGAATAATGATGACTCTGATACAAGCAATAGGAATTCACTCAGTGAAAATAATTCCTGTGGGGATGCACATGAGCTAAAATTAGAACTGTGCTGGTTTCATCAGAAAACATGGCAGCCCTTGGCTCTCTTTCTCCCCCTTGGCATCTCATTCTTTTTTTAACCAAATGGCTTCCCCTGTTTCCTCTTAATTTTTCTCTGGTTATTTCAAAAACTCATGGCAGATCATAGTGGTTCCTGTCCTTTACTTTACATCACATGCCTCTTAATCTGTACATTTTACTAAATTACACAGTTCAAATGCTAACAGAAGAAAATATGTCTTATCAGGCATTGCTTCACCTTTATGGTATAGCTGTCCTTGGATGGAAAAGGGGCATGGAGTAAAAATGAATGGCCACCTAAATGGAGAAGGAATGAATAACATTCTAAAGTGAGTTGTACCTAACCCAGGAGTTACTTGATGATGTGTGTGTTTTTTTAATTATTTTTTTACTTAATCTTTAATTAGTTGCCTAAATTATAATGAATTTTAATATAAAAACAGAGATAATATTTGAAAATAAAAGACAGTAATGTGCAAAAAAGGAAGAATGGCAAAAAAAAAATCTTGAAAACAGTGATCAGTAATTAGAAATTAGAGGTAACATAGAGGTAAATCCCAACTGGCATGGCTTAGAGGTTGAGCATAGACCTATGAACCAGGAAGTCATGGTTTGATTCCCTATCCAGGCATATGCCTGGGTTGTGGGCTCAATCCCTAGCAGGGGGCATACTGGAGGTATAATTCTATCTCTCTCTCCCTCTCCCTTCCTCTCTGAAATCAATAAACATATATATATTTTTTAAAAAGAAAATAAAACTAAAGAGCAGAAATCACAGTAAGAGAAAACAAAACAAAATAAACTTGATAGAATAGTTTTAAAACACCAAATCTATATAATAAAAGGTAATATGCAAATTGGCCCTCACTCCATCATGCCATCACAAGATGGCTATGCCCACAGTGGAGGCAGGGTTCCCATAACACAAGATAGCTGTGCCCACAGCGGAGGTGGGGTTCCCATAACCAGCCATAATGAGCGATCAGCAGGGACCTGAGGTTGTGCCTCTCGCCCAGTGGGGCTTGACGGGGGACCTGAGGCCACACCCCCCACCTGGCAGGGCTTGACAGGGTATCTCAGGCCATGCCCCCCACCACAGCGCCAGGTCACAGGACCTCAGGCCACACCCCCAGCCCAGGCGCTGGGGGACCTGAGGCTGCACACCCTGCCTGGTGGGGCTTGATGGGGGTGGGGCAGGCTGGGTCTGGGTCTTGCGTGATTTCAAGATGCACACGGTTGGGGGGGGATTTGACTGTGGGTCCTGTGGTGTGCCCCAGACTCTGACAGGAGGAAGATTTTCGTATACATTTTACTAATTTTCTTTCATCTCTGACACTTCTATTATAGAGAAAGGGTAAATAGCAATATTAAAATATTTCCTCTAATTAATTCCCTTTTAATGTGCATGAATTTCATGCACCGGGCCACTAGTGTTATATAATATGACACTTTCCTATTTAAATACTTTTGACTCAGTAGCAAGCATAATTTACACCACAAATGAAGTGTTAAAATAAAACACAAAAAGGAGGTTAGGTGGACTTTATATAGTGTTCTTTACCCTGAAGTGGAGTTTGTTACCTGATGATATAGGGCCTTACCAGACAGATACTACATTTTTAAAATCGTATCACATTGCCTAGCTGAAGTGCTGATCTTCAGAATAATTTAGGCCAATAGCATCTTTCCCTATCTTATTGAATATTTGCATCTTTGTTGATTACCACTATTAATGATTATACATTAACTCTGACACAGGGACTATCCCTAGGACCAAGGCAAGTATTATTATGATAATTACTTTACCAGATACAGCTTAAAAATTTGGAAACTTTGAGGTCGCACAAGCTAGTGAATTTCAAATATGTGCAAGTGATGCAAGGGTAAGTATCTGGCATTTCTAATGATGTTAATAATATTCTTCTGAGACATTTGGGACAGAGTTGCTTTTCTCTCCACCCAAAATTTACTGCTATTGTTGATAAAGTCATTTCTATATTTTGTTGCTGATATATTCATTGTAGAAAATCTAAATTGTGCTGTAAAATTGAGTTTTATTATTCGTAACGCATCCCCGTTTGTACCACTAGTGAGTGATCAATGTTATTATAGAAATTTTAATCTCTGAAGTATAATAGATTTAAAAGCACATCCATATTCTGTATAAGAATAATATTTATATAGATTCTTGTCTAATACTTAATAATATTCACTGTATTGTGCTTTAATAAAAGTCTCTATATTGAAAGGAGTCATTTTTATATTCAAAGACAGAACCAATATTTAAAGCACTAAGGATTTAAGACATAGTGAGAAACAATAAAACTTCAATGGACATAAATGTGATAAAGTATTGCTTTGGGGAAAAAGTATGCTGCTGGTAATATTAATGGTGATTTTAATTCTGTGATATCATTCAGGAGTTTTAAAGTCATGAATGTCAAGTTGATAATAAACATTTCTGGAAGGGAGATTGAATTTCATAGAAGATGTGGGGTTTTCTCTGGCCTCTTTGATTTTGGAATAATACAAAACAACATGAAAAATGTTTGCTATATTAAGAAAAGAAAGGCTGAGGTAATTGGGAGGGTAAGGCCAGAGCCATGTTAGGATGATCTAGTTTTATATAATACTAGAGGCCCGGTGCACAAAAATTTGTGCATTCGGGGGGGGGGGGGTCCCCCCCCCCGGCCGGGGCCCC
>NW_005361076.1:622310-628343 GCF_000412655.1 Myotis brandtii
TTTTTTCTTTTTTTCTTTTTTATTCTGGGATTTATTTACCTTCTATGGCTGTCACTGGAGCTGAGAGCTGGTTTTAGCTCTGAGGCTCGGCTCCAGCTATGAGACCTCCGCTGCTGAAAGCAGGGATATGGGTTTGTTTGGGTTCTATAATTGTAACACTGTAACGATCCTGCTGGCTGAAGCCCAGCTGGCTGAAAGCAGGTTTCTGGGGAATGTTTATCTTCTATATTTGCAACAATGTTTCTTAGAGTTGCAGCTCAGAGGCCGGCAGCAGCAGGCGGGGAACCTTGGCTTCCTCCATCACTGGAGCAAACAAGCCTCCCTGTTCACTTCAGCTGCCTGGCTGCCGGCCGCCATCTTGGTTGGCAGTTAATTTTGGTATCTCCCTGATTAGCCAATGGGGAGCGTTCGGGGCCACGGTCAATTTGCATCTTTCTCTTTTATTAGATAGGATTACCCAGGAGAACTTGGGACCAGACATACCTAGAATTGTGGGTAATATCTCATAATAACTATTGTGTTTAATAAATTAATTAAATTATGAAATGAATGAATAGAAATATTATGAAAATTATACTTTAAAAATAATTTTGAATGGATAGTGAAAATGAAGATAAATAACTTAATTACCCCTGAAGATCTTTATACTTTCAAATTCTACAAGTATCATCCAGCTGGTGTGGCTCAATGGTTGAGTGTCAACCTATGAACCAGGAGGTCACGGTTCAATTCCTGGTTGGGGCACATGCCCTGGTTGTGGGCTTAATCCCCAGTAGGGGGCATGCAGGAGGCAGCTGATCAATGATTTTCTTTCATTATTGATATTTCTACCTCTGTCTCCCTCTCCTTTCCTCTCTCTGAAATCAATAAAAACATATTTTAAAAAATAACACATATAGTAAAGAAATCCATTGTATGATTCTTCCAGAAAAAACTTTGTTATTCTTTTTCTCTTATGGTTTTATTAATCAAAAAGTTTAAGTTTGCACTCTAGATAATACAGAATAAATCTGTTCACCTATACTTGATATATTGAAAAAAATTCTAATGTTTATTCTCTGGAAAGAATCTCAGTAGCTGCCATTAAGTTATGCCACTCAAATGTTCCTTCAAAAGAGAACTTGAAAGGAAAAGAGGAATTATCTGAAAGCCTCCAGCTAACACATCCTTTGGCTCTATCTCTGCATTCTTGTGGAGGCTGTACTATTTGCAGGCTGGACCCAGCCAGTGACTGAATAATGTGGGTTTACTGGAGCCAAAACATTCCTGCCCAACACAGGACTCCTCAAATGGGCATCTATGTTCTGGGATTCCCCATCCATCTGACTAAGACTTTCTCAAAGCAGCACTGCAGTTTGAAGCTCTTTCTACCAAATTTCCCTTCTTTCTTTCTCCGCTTTCATGGGAGTCATACCTGCTTTGCAGTTTGAAGTTTTTCCCCATCTAGTCCTGTTCCTATTTTCCTTTATCCTTCAGCAGCATCCCTCTCACAAAATCTCTTACTTGTTCAATACCTTATTGTTGCCTGCTTCTTAGAGGACTCATCACACAGTCTTCATTTAGATCAGCTGGGGTTGAATAAAGTAGGGTTGCTCAAAGTTCATGGATTCAAGGCACATAGAATTGAGCTTCACAACTAAGCTTCTTGACTCTCAGCCTAAAGTAGAGGGTACCAGGCAACCTACACACACATAAAGGAGCTCAACTGCAGAGCCCCCCTGCTGGGTCTAACCTAAACCAGGTGATTCCCAGTGAAGTCTAATAATAAATGATTATTTAAACAATTACCTTGAGTGAGTTAGTCATTTAGCACAGCTATCAAATTTAGTGGTTCCATCCAATATATTATCAGTCAAAAAGAAATTGAATCAAACCTTTATAATACAGATAGGGTGAATTTATAAATGAGAAATATAACTGTAGCTCTAAGGTATTTTCTCTAAGTTACCAAAATCAAGAGAGGCTTTAGAACAGAAAAACAAGCCTAACAGAAGAAAATTAAACAAGGGCCCAGCTATAATAGGTGTAAGCAAAATGTAAGAGCAATACAACAGACAGATTTAGAGCATTAGAGGAAAATTTTAAAAATCCAGAATTCAATGGTAATGTGCTTACAAATACAACCTATTCCATGCTCAGCACCTGACAAGGTAAGATATATTGCTTTGCTCATATAGGAAGTAAATAGAATCGCTCTTTAATAGGAATTCCAAAAAGCTCTGGTAGGCAAAACCCAGACTTAGAAAAACAAGGGGAGGAAATATACACACAATGCCAACTACCAGCAGGAGGTTAATGGGGAGAAAGTGTACTAAATTTTTCTATCCCTTTTCATTAAATCAGTTCCTCCTCAATATTAGGAGAAAGTTACTTTATGGAAAGGAAATATATATATAATATTTATTTGGAAAAGCTTGGAATATCTAGAAGTATACAAGTATCTAGTAGCAATATTGTCTTCCCAAAGAACTGGATGAAGGAAAATAAGGAACAGAGGTCATTTTGCATCTTACCATTTTGAATATTCTTAATGTTATAGTATGTCTGTGTATTTTCTATAGAAAATAACTAATTCAAAAAGGTGCTACCAGCCTGGCTGGCGTGACTCAGTGATTGAGCATCAAGCTATGAACCAGGAGGTCATGGTTCGATTCCTGGTTAGGGCACATGCCTGGGTTGTGGGCTTGATCCCCAGCATGGGGCATGCAGGAGGCAGCTGATCAATGATTCTCTGCCATCATTGATGTTTCTGTCTCTCTCCCTCTCCCTTCCTCTCTGAAATCAATAAAATTATATTTTTAAAAAGGTGCTATTGTAGTAATCAGATTGCAACATATAAATGTATTAAACCAATGCATTGTACCTATCAAACTTACACAATTTTACACATCAATTAGATCAATAAAAAAGGAAACCGTTAACTTTGAAAAAAAGTGACTCAATTTGACATTTATTATCATCTTACTCATTGTAAATTCTGGACACCCCGCTATTGTGTATATGTAGAAAAATATACACTAATTCTTCAAAATATTATTGTTGTTATTGTAAACTTGGAAGAAAAATATCACATAAGTGAATTGTCAAGGCTTGAAATTTGTGATGCAAATATATCCATAACATATGCCCTATTATGTGGGGATCAATAATCACAATTAAATAAGAGAAGTGAGACTATAGAGGCATGCATAGGATGCAACAGAGAGGAAATGGACACTTGCCCTTAGAAAATGATAGAAAGAGTGAAACAGAGATGGCAAACTAGAAGAGAGCAGTTAACATTGCTTTTGCTAGTGCTTAAATTATAAGACGTAAGTCTTGAGAGATAAGGTTGGAAAGACAGACAGGGACCAAGCTTTGGAGTTCCTTATTAAGGAATGTAGTCATTTGCTATATTTTAGGAGACATGGGGGCCTTTGCAAGATACAGCTGTTTGTGTTGGGAAGGGGGCTGTTGAAGAGGTAGGAGGATTAGATCATTGAAAATTTTTATTTTGAAATATATTACCTAGACTACAATATGGAGAGCAGATAAAGAGGGCCTGAAAATATTTCCTGTTTAAGGATGCTTAGGGGTCTAGCAGAGTTACGGGGAAATAGGGTTTTCAAAGTTTGGGGCTACAAAATAGAGTTAATTTGTGATTTGAGGAAGTTTCCTAGCAAGAACTAATATGCTAAAAAAATGTATATGGGACAAAGTTGTGCTTAAAATTTGTTGCGTTTGCAGAGGCATATGAACATTCTGGAAACTTTCACTCTGGAGACTAATTAAAAAGATAGCTGAGGTTGCCAGTGGACATACTCCTCTCTAATTGACAAGCCTTACCACAGCTACAATTTAAATAGATTGAAATAAAAGGGAGATTCTGTACCATATAACATAAGTTCTTCTAAAGGTGAAGAATTTCCTTTAATAATTACTCATTGCTTAAATGAGTTTCTCCAAGGTAATCACTTGAAAAAAGGGGGGGTGAGTTAAGTTTCTAAACTAAGATAAAGCATCTTGGATATATAATCAATGCAGAATAAAAATTTAAATTTTTATAGATATCTACTTTTTTCTTAACTTTGTTTTATTCATTACCTAATCATACTTAACAAATTTTACCATTATTAGTTTTGTTTGTTGAGATAGAATCTAGATATAAGTTATCTAATTTTGAGTTAAAATTTGAGGACACCACGCAGACTTATGAAGTTTCAAAATTGAATTCTTCCTACTCCTGGTTATGCTTATATGCACGCATACAAGTCCTTTGGTTGATCTCTCTCCCTTACCCCCACCTTTCCATGCCCTCCCTCTGAGGTTCGACGGTCTGATTGATGCTTCTCTGTCTTTGGATCTGTTTCTGTTCATCAGTTTATGTTGTTCATTATATTTCACCAATGAATGAGATCATGTGATATTTATCTTTCTCTGACTGACTTGTTTCCCTTAGCATAATGCTCTCCAGGTCCATCCATGCTGTTGCAAATGGTAGGAGTTCCTTCCTTTTTATAGCAGCGTAGTATTCTATTGTGTAGCTGTACCATAAGCATAACCAATGGACACAGACACTAGGGGGGTGAGGGCATGAGCGGGGGTGTTGAGGGGCAATGGTGGAATAAGGACACATGTAATACCTTAATCAATAAAGACAAAAATTAAAGAAAAGAAACTTTATGAAGTTTTACTTGTAGTTTATTTGAAAGTCAGTGAAAGCCTAATGATCAATCGGTGCAAAAAAGAAATGTTTATAGCCTAATACAAAGAATGATGCAGGCATCTAAGCATGCATATCCATCAATAAATGTAGCTTGGGAGATTATTAAATAGCATGAATTAATTTCTATTTGGAATTTTGTACTATTTGTATGCTAGAATATTATTCTAAATACTCTCATAGTAATTGAATATTTTTAAATCAGCATATGTGCCAATAAAACTGAGATATTCCTTTCTGCACAATGCAGTTTGTAGTTAATGTTTCTTTGTGCCCCAATATGAAAACTAAAATCATTAAGTAAAAAGGCTCATTTTGTATATTTGTGTTGAGGAAGATGGGGAATTATAGGTAATACTATAAAACGCTAATAGTGTCTGCCACATAGTAGGCTGTCCAAAATATTAGTTATTTTTACTATTGCTTAAATATTTGAATTGCTTTATATTTCTTTCCTTTTTCATATATCTCTTAAATGTTTGAGGTTTAAACTTTGTGGCAGACCCGGAGATACACCAATCAGATCCCTCTTAAGAAATAACTTGCTGCCCAGCCTCAAGCTTTGTGTTCAGTTGACATCCTCCAGCTGTAAGCTTCATCAGGGTCCATGTTAACTTATGAGCCAAGGTTATGATCTTCTAGGGCAGTTGAGCAATGACAGACCAAGGTGTTGATCCCAGAGTCTAGCCAACTTCCCAGTGAGGATCTCTTTATTGAATAACTAGAGGCCTAGTGCACTGGGATGGGGGGCAGTCCCTCAGCCTGGCCTGCACCCTCTTGCAGTTCAGGACCCCTCAGGGTATGTCCGACTGCTCCAGGGAACGGGCCTAAGCTGGTAGTTGTACATTTCCTGAGGGTTCCTTTGCACTGCCACAGAGGCAGGAGAGGCTCCTGCCACCACTGCTGCACTCACCAGCCATGAGCCCAGCTTCTGGCTGAGCAGTGCTCCCCCTATGGGAGTGGTCGGCAAACTGCGGCTCGGCAAAACGTGGCTCGAGAGCCACATGCGGCTCTTTGGCCCCTTGAGTGTGGCTCTTCCACAAAATACTGGCTCTTCCACAAAATACCGACTTCTGTGCATGGGCCACGAAGTTTCAATCGCACTGTACAGTGCATGCCCCCAGTGGTATTTTGTGGAAGAACCACACTCAAGGGACCAAAGAGCCGCATGTGTCTTGCGAGCCACGGTTTGCCGACCACGGCCCTATGGGAGCACACTGACCACCAGGGGGCACCTCCTGCATTGAGTGTCTGGCCCCTGGTGGCCAGTGCGTGTCATAGCAACTGGTGGGTACACTGTTTGGTCAATTTGCATATTAGGGTTTTATTAT
>NW_005361076.1:633277-638539 GCF_000412655.1 Myotis brandtii
TTGTTCTGTGCCTTTACAGAGGGGTGAGTAGTGGCTGAGCAAATTTGAGGAAACCTAGACAGAATTCCACTGGGCATTTGTCCAATTAAAACCTGGACACACAGCAATAACAAAGGCACTGGTCTCCTACTGCTAATGCCCAGGGATCAAACCACAGCCTGCAGGAACTCACCCCGGCAGTCAGGACGCGGCGCTGGGTGGACCTGGGCTGGTGCTCCTAACTCTGGAAAGAGGGAGACTTCCCGTGGCTGCAGGCTAGAGGCCCTGGACTCTGCGCCACCCACCCGAACAGGTCCATAGCGCAGGCTGGTCAGCAGAACGGCTTCTTTGCCTGGAATCGCAGGGAGGCGTGGCCTGTTCTGTTCACCTCACAGGGAGGCCTGCTCTGTTTACCCCGCCAGCGATCCCAGGGAGTCCTGTTCTGTTCGCCCCGCGATCGATCGCGGGGAGGCCTGTTCTGTTCGCTCTGTGATCGATCGCAGGGATCAATCGCCTGTTCTGTTCGCCCCTTGATCAATTGCAGGGAGGTCTGGCCTGCTCTGTTTGCCCTGCGAGCAATTGCAGGGAGGTCTGGCCTGTTCACCCCACCAGTGATTGCAGGGAGGCCTGTTCTGTTTGCCCCGGGATCAATTGCAGGGAGGTCTGGCCTGTTCTGTTTGCCCTGCGAGTGATTGCAGGGAGGCCTGGCCTGTTCACCCCACCAGTGATTGCAGGGAGGCCTGTTCTGTTCGCCCCTTAATCGATCTCGGGGAGGCTTGTTCTGTTCGCCCTGCGAGTGATCACAGGGAGGCCTGTTCTGTTCGCCCATGATCGATCTTGGGGAGGCCTGTTCTGTTTGCCCTGCAATCGTTCACGGGGAGGCCTGTTCTGTTCGGTACACGATCGATGCAGGGAGGCCTGGCCTGGCCTGTTCGCCCAAGTGATGGGTGCTGGGCTGGGGGGCATGGATCCAGGCTGCTGCTTGGTGCCTGCACACACGCAAGCGGCCATGGGTCAGGAACATCCGCTTGGCACCTGCGCCCATAGGCCCGGAGTGGCCGGGGACATTCTGGGACCCCAGCTGCTCAGGGCCTATGCAGGGGCCTACAGGCTAGGAGCGGCCTGGGTCCCGAGAATGTTCCCGGGACCCAGGCTGCTGGC
This sequence comes from Myotis brandtii, assembly GCF_000412655.1. Lineage (NCBI taxonomy): Eukaryota > Metazoa > Chordata > Mammalia > Chiroptera > Vespertilionidae > Myotis > Myotis brandtii. The sequence goes on from NW_005361076.1 coordinate 634,418, forward strand.
GCCTACGTATGCAAATTAACCGCCATCTTTGTTGGGTTAATTTGCATACTCTCCTGATTGGCTGGTTAGCATAGCGAAGGTATGGTCAATTTACATGTTTGTCTATTATTAGGTAAGATGTTTGCCTGGAGGTCTCAGTTGAACTGTTTAAAGTTTTGTCAGGTCTGAATCATGTTCTGACAGTGCCTCATGTCTAATTCTACTGCCTCCTTTTTCTTTCCCCATCCATTATTCTACAATAAACATCTTTACTCCATTTAACTCCATCTAGGCACAGACTTACCAGAAAGCTCAACCTGCAACTTACATCAAATTTTATTTTGCATTTATCGGAGAGAAATGGCAAAATGAGATTTGAAGTAGTTGTTCTATCAAGGCATAATTTTTTTAAATAGAGAATGGAAAATGAACCTGTCAAATATTTATTTTGGGACCACTCCAACAATCAATGTATAATTTGAAAAAAGTTAAAAACATGATTCTTATATGTGATGGTATCAATTATGTCCTACCTTAATTCATATATTGAAGTCCTAATCCCAGTGCTTCAAAATGCTAGCCTTCTTCATGCTTTGAGCTTAATTTTCCATCCTGGAGTTAAGATCTAAAATGAACTCAAAATTAAAGGAAACACAAACAACCAGTATTCGAAAGCCATTTTGGAATCCTTGAAGCAAAGGCTGCATAAAGTTTCAAAATTAAACTGCTTCAGGTGATAGTCAGCTTTATATTTCTTTCCTTTTTCATATATCTCTTAAATGTTTGAGGTTTAAACTTTGTGGCAGACCCAGAGATACACCAGTCAGATCCCTCTTTCAGAAATAACTTGCTGCCCTAGCCAGTTTGGCTCAGTGGATAGAGTGTCGGCCTGTGGACTGAAGGGTCCTGAGTTCAATTCTGGTCAAGGGCATGTACCTCAGTTGTAGGCTCCTCCCCAGCCCAGGCCATGGTCAGGGCTTGTGTAAGAGGCAAACAATCGATGTGTTTCTCTCACTTCAATGTTTCTCTCTGTCGTTCCCTCTCTTTTCTACTCTCTAAAAATCAATGAAAAAATATTTTAGAAAAAAAGTTATTATATTAAAAATCTGTATTATTCATTTGTTGATTATCTCTGTATATACTAACCTTGGTTTCTGATACTAAGAGTGTGGAAAAATCTGATAAAGGTTTTGGTTGTGTGATTGTGTGTGTATGTGCGTGCTTACATGCATGAGTATTGGTTCATGCATCTAACTCATTGGTTCATATTTTCACTTTGTCCCAGTCAATATTTTCAGTTTGAAATATATGGAAAATTGTAATCATCTGGACTCTGATTCCTGCTACCAAGTAATTAATATTAATGTCCAAAATCCTTATAACGACTTACTAACTATGATGGCTCATCCAATGCTGCCTTTGTTATCTGCAGCATTATTTGGGAAGGTGATTTTCTGGAACACTAATCTGAAGTCTCTTTCTGAAAATATTGTAAGCCAGATTAACATTTTAAAATCTCATTTTCAGTAGTCAATTGTCAGTGTAAAAAAATACTATATATACCAGTACAATATAATCTATAATAATAAAAGCATAATATGCTAATTAGACTGGACAGCCAAATGACCTTCTGGACGTCATTCCTTCTGGACGTCCTTCCGGACGACCTTACAGACAAAGCCATGGTGGTGGGGGCTGAGGCAGAAACAATTAGGGGTGATCAGGCAGGCAGGCAGGCATGCAGGCGAGCGGTTAGGAGCCAGCAGTCCCGGATTGCAAGAGGGATGTCATACCGATGGTTTAGGCCCGATCCCGCAGGATGTCCTGCATTCAGACATCCCCTAAGGGGTACCAGATTGCGAGAGGTTGCAGGCTGGGTTGAGGGACACCCCTCCTTGCATGAATTTCATGCACCAGGCCTTTAGTATTTAAATAAATATATTATGAAGTGTACTTATATGCCATGTTTTCATCAGATCCTTTTCTCCATTCAGTTAATTATTTCCCTTTTAGTCTTTAGTGTCAGGTATGGGGTAAACCCATTTCACTGCCCATACCCACTAAATATCATTGAAAGAAGAATGGGAAGAGGGATAACCATCCAACTTGGAATTTATGAATATTAATACCACTAATTCTCTCCATTCATCTTGGATGTGACGTGGGAAAAACACAGCTTTTAGACAGCCTCTTTTGTCACGTCTCCCCTGCTAAGTGAATCAAGTCAAAGTGGCACAAGAGTTCACACACCTTCATAAAAATTAACATCAGGAACATAAGTGCAAGAAGAAAATGAATTATGTTAAAACATCAAATAGTATATACATTTGGAATTTTTTAATGCTAAAGCATTATTTTAAAATATTTTTAAAATTCATCTGATTCAAATAATATAGTTGATTATTAGTGGAGTAAGACTAGAGATGGAAATGTGTTCTGTAAGCTAAAATTAATCTTAGACTGAAATAAAGAATAAAAGGCATTTATCTGAGCAAAAAGGAGTTGCAGCCTGGGAGACAGATTTAGGTAGCAACCTAAATTGTGTTTTGCATTGACATGGGAGGCTATCTTTTGTGGCAAAAGTTCCCAGCCAGGTTCTCAATTAGGTCCATTTTATGTAAATGAGGAGCACAAGTTGTGCAGTTCTGATTGGAAGGGCAGGTTCTCAGTCCATGGTGGAAAGGTGAAACCAGGTTTTCCCTGAAGTGGTTGACTCAGACAGTAAATAAGTGTGGCCCAGTGCAGGAAGCTGAGAGTTCCGTCTGAGGTTCTTCCCAGTATACAGGGTACTCCAGAAGCCTCTGTCAGCAAATGGCCCCTAGGTTCTTATTATTTATAAAATTTGGGCCTTCAGTTAATCATGAGAAGTCCATCTTGGCCGATAAATTCCTTCCAGGAATTCACATCAAATGAATCTTTCTTCTCTGGGTTCTTAGTTCCAATATTTCATTTTAACAGAAGTGCTGTAATAATCAGCATCCTGAAAATTGAGATAAAAAAATATTACTTAAATATATATAATGGAGCGTCACTTAAGTACTGACTTCAGTGTGTGTCTGATGACTAGGAGAAAACAGAAAGTAGAGAGAAGAGAGGGCAATGATTTATAAGGTGTTAGAAAGGTGGATTTTACACATAGGCTTTGCTGTTCTTTCTGGGCTTCAGGGTGTGGGGATAAGAATTTTTTGTGTCAAAAAGGTGAGGCACCTGGAGGCTACAGCCTTATTTGTAGGCACCAAAATTTCCTCAAAGGTATACAGTAGTTGTCTTTACATTCTCAGTAATTTTATCTTGTCTTCTGGTTGAATGATTACTGAAATTCACTCATAACATTGAAGGGTGTTTTTTCTCTCTGTTTCAAATCTGCTGTTAACTGACTTTAGACAAGACACTCAGACACACAGGCTTCCTGATATTTCAGGTGTTGGCTTTGCCCTGGATTCATTTTTTTTAAAATTTGATCCCAGATCTAATATCCTAGGACTCCAAGATATAATCCAGGGATCTGACCTTGGTAGAAAATGGTTGAAGACAGAGGAGGGAGGGAGAGAGAGGTGTTTCCATTTATTGCCCCAGGCAATGCTTTTCCTGGTCCTTTAACTCTTTGTCACCCACAGATAATGAGCATGCACATTTCTAAGTTACCTTTTATTGTCAAATGACATCACTACTAATAGTAACAAAAATAGGAACAACAAAGAAATTTTTTATGAGTATAACAGAGACTGTGTTCCTTTCTTTAGCACTGAATCGCCCAAGCAATGTATTAAGCATTTCACATGCATTAAAGCCCTTAATCCTCATGCAATTCCACTATGGCAAACACTATTATCAGTCCCAGTTTACAGAAGTGGAAATTTACATTTATTGTTGGAAAGTAGCATAGATTACAATGCAATGCCTAGAGATGTTCAAGGTTTCAGAGAATATGACTTAAAGGCACCCTGAAATATATTCCATTAAATATGTTGTTATAATAAAAATCTTTCTAAATAAAATTTCTTTAATGCTTCAGCATCAAAAATAATTTTTTGTTGGCCTGAACCCACCACCTCCCCCCTTTTTTTCTGATCTACCTGTGTACTCAGGAAACCCTGTGACTGTCCTGTTGTGCTGAATCCAATTATTTTTAGAGATTTTTCT
>NW_005361076.1:638612-640941 GCF_000412655.1 Myotis brandtii
ATATATATATATATTTCAGAGAGGAAGGGAGAGGGAGAGAGTCATAGAAACATCAATGATAAGAGAAAACCATTGATAGGCTGCCTCCTGCACACCCCCCACTGGAGTAGAGACCACAACCCTAGCATGTGCCTTGACCTGGAATCAAACCATGACCTCCTGGTTCATAAGTCGATGCTCAACCACTGAGCCACAGCAACTGAACTCTAACCAGTTTTTATGCTTCAATCTTATTGTATGTTATATTTTCAATCTCCTTGGTTTTATTTTTGAAACTCTCAGCAAAATACTTATATAACCTCTGCTCTAGGCCTTTTCACAAATTGGCAGGCTGCTAAACGGCCCATTTTTCAAATCTCCCTCTTGATATCTCAGTAAAATTGCTTAAATTCTCATTCAATACTCTATGTAAGCCTCAAACTTTCTTGAAGATTTCTGGAATTCCAAGGAAGCGTTTATTTTCATGGCGACTTCTGTTTTCTAACTTTGGCTTCTCAGTTTCCGGTTTGTCTTACACCCTCTTCATGCTTGACCACTCAGAACATTTTTGTGAGGATTGGAGGAGGGTTATGGTTAGATGTGGCAAGAAAAAAAAAGTCCTGAGATATTCTCAATTAAAATGAGAGCAGCAGAGGAGTGACAGAAAGAGACAAAGTTAGTTTGTTTATAGCTGTGGACCAGCTCTGACAAAAAAACTGCTCACATTCCTGAATATCTGTTAGAATTTAGGATAAGATTTTAGGTGGCTATTTCCATGATTATCCAAAAGAGGGAATAGTCAGGCACCATAGAGCCAGGAGCCTCTCCTTCTTATTTATACACAAGCTTCCCAATCTGCTGCCCACAGCTGATCCACACAACAGACACTTCTGCCTTGTGGTCTCTGCTGCCCCTATCCTAAAGCTAGCCCATCCCCTTTGTCTACATTTAATGCAAATCCTTTCAGAATGGCTTACATCTTTGCAAGTGATACGGGAAAATTGGACTGGAACACGAGGTGTTTCTCTGGGCAGGATGGTTCCCAGGCTCTTTGTCCAGTGGAGTCCGTGAAGTCGGAGAATGAAACCACGGAGGAAAGGTGCTATAGCAAAAGGTGGAAATTTATTGAGAAACAAGCACAGACTCTCACGTGGGGAGGGGGAAAGAGTCCCACAAAGTCCTTTTTTCACGGTTTATAAAGGCTGCAGATCTCTGTGCCTCGATATTCCCTCTGATTGGTCACTCTCCCCCTTAGATTGGTTACTATAGCAACTCCTGAGCTCAAACCTCAAGTGAAGTACATGAGGTTCACTCCTTCTTCTCCCTTATTGTTTCCTTGCTCACTTGGGGCTTTCTTCTTCCTTCTCTGAGTGAGGGGCTTCCTTCCCTTTATTCTGTAAATGTGTACCTTTCTGCAGCTCTTAACTGCCTTATCTTATGGAAATGTACCTTCTGCTACTCCCAGCTCCCTTATCTTATGGAAATATACCCTTTGCAGCTCTGTAGCCCTGTGCTTTTTCCATGGACCCCTTAATTCTTAAAATTTCCTAAACCTATTTCACCTCTAGAAACTCCTTTCACAAGCATGTGAAAACGCACAGTTCTGGAACCATTAGCATGTTTTCTTTTCTACCTAGCCATTCTGCTGAGGGTTTAAACTTCATGCCCCAAGACTAGTATTCTTTTTGTTGGTGTTCATTTGCTAGCAATGGCTTAATAAAACCTTTCTTTTAAAAAGACTTTCAGCAGTGAAAGTTAATTTTTTTTGTTTAACAGATGGAGACTGACATCATGGAACCTAAAAATAACTGAATATTGCAGATTCTTTTCTTTTTTTAACTGCAATGTGGCTATGCCACCTCTGGGGAAACATCACTGGTTATCTATGCCCTTTAGCCTTACAATAGGCTCCCCGGTGTTAACGTAAAAAAACCATTGAAACCTGTAAAGAATTTTTGGTGAGTTTATTTGAGCCAAACTGTCGACATATGCCAGGAAGCAGAACCTCAAGGAATTGAGATAATGCTCCGGAGAATGGCAGGGTTACATTTGTATTTATACATTCCAATCAAAGGAGGAACATAGGTGGGTTACATGAAATTCATTGGTGATAGATTAAGGAGGAGGGATAAAGCAAAGCAGGGAAACCCCTGGGATTGGATAAAAAGTAAAATGATGGACACATACTTAGGTGGGTGCAGGATCAATTAACATGATGATGACGGAATTTGTGGTATCTGTCCTGGGGCCCAGCACATTTGGTTGTACCCCAGGGGCTCCAGAAAAATGGAAGTCACAAGTTACCCAGACATTTCAAGGGTATGTTATCATAGATGCAAAAAGACAGATA
>NW_005361076.1:641001-645403 GCF_000412655.1 Myotis brandtii
AACTGCTTTTAGTTAAAGTTTAATTTCAGACCATCCTTTGTGGTTACTTTAGGTGTCTGAGTTTGCAAGACTGCCATGCAGGCCTCCCCTGAGCTTGTTAGGTCAGCGTGTGGCCCCTTTCGTCCACACCGATATTCAGGCTGCTAACCAACATTGGTTCCTTCCAAAGTAACTAACTACTATTGGCATCTGGAGATCTTCAGTTTCAGTGTGAAGAGTAGGTTTATCAAGTTACATCTGCAAGGATTGTTAGCAGCAAAACAGCACCAGAATGTTAACAGAACTCGGTTCAGCAGCCTCACTACTTGAGTTCAGCAAAGAAAGAGTTCAAATGAACTCAAATCATAAGATAAAGTTTATTTAGAAAGTCAGAGAGGCAAAAAAGGTGAGCCAGCTGGGCTGCCTGGGCTCAGGAAATGAGTTACAGAAACAAAAGAAGGGCCTTAGAGCTTAGGAAAAAGAAACAGACAGAACTTGCCTTGGGGAAAGACAGGGTATGCTTAGGAGAGAGAGAGAGGGTTTGCTGAGTCCCATATCTTGAGGATTTTTATCTAGAAGTATCAGGGGAGGATTTCAATAGAATATTTATCAGCTTTCTAGGTGTGTCGTTTCAGGGTCCTGGTCTCCACTGATTGTTTGGGGCCAGGGCAGGGAGTCATTAGTCATAGCAGCCATGGCATTGACCCACTTGGACTTGCTGCTTTTCTGGGCCTGGAGCTGAAACATCACTGAGGCCTAGATGTTATTTTTAGAGCTTAATGCTTAAAGGAGTGGTCATGCAAAGGCTTGTTATAGGGGTTGTATGAGGCCATGCTCTTGTCCCCTTGTTCCTACTCTATGGGGTCTACCACATGAATAGCAATATAAAAGGTCAGGGGTTCTAAACCACATGACCAGTGATATGCTAGGGGAGGAAAGGTGAGGGGAGGGTCCAAACTGCACAACCAGTGTTATGAAAGATCAGGGGGTCTAAAGCACATGACCAGTAATATGCTAGAGGAGGAAAGGTCACCCTGGGGGTGAGTTTTGATCTTGTAATTATCCATTGCTAGGCACCTGGGGCTTTCTACCTTGGTCATCTTCCATATCTGGCCTATCATTCCTAACTGCCTAACTGCCTAACTGCTCATGCCTAACTGCTCATGCCTAACTGCCTACTATATTGTGACTTAGGAAAAAATAGGACTTGTCTGTCAAACAATGTTGGAAACCTAAAGGAGATAATTAAACATTTCAAGAAAGATAAGAGAATAGAAGAGATGAAGAAACAGTATTTTTTTCTAATGTGGAATTTTGAGCTCCAGTGTTGTACTTGTGATGATGGGGAAGGTTAACATAGCAAGCACAAATAAAGTAGCATACATTTTGATGAAATTTATCAAATTAAAAACTTAAAATTGGTGAAATTTGTTGTATGTAAAGTATAGTTAATAAAGATTATTTTTAAATGACATGCCAAAAAAACAATACTACCTCAATAACAAGTATATTAATTAGGTTCTTCCAGAGAAAGAGAACATGTAGAATATAAGGAATTGGTAGTGCAATTATGAAGGCTGAGGAGACACACAATTTGCCACATGCAAATTGGAGATCAGCAAAGCTGATGATGTAGTTCAGCCTGAGTCCAAAGGCCTAAGAAACAGTCAGTGGTGTAAATCCCAGTGGGAAGGTCAAAGATCTGAGATGAGATGTGCCAACTTAGTGAGGGAGGGAAAAAGGTAGGAATTTCTCCTTTCTCATTCTTTTGTTCTATTCAGGCCCTTAAGGGATAAGGTAATGTCATCATCCACATTGGAGAGGGCAATTTATTGTGCTCACTAATTCATATGTTAATCTAATCCTGAAACACATCATGGACACACCCAGAAATAAAGTTTAATTTGAGCACTACGTTGCCATTCAAGTTGACATATAAAATTAACCATCACTAGCCTGCCTCTTATTAATTTAGCACCCCTATGCAACTCCTTAAACCAATAATTTTCAGATAAAGACAATAACATGTCATAGTTCTGCCTAAAATGATACAATTATCTTGTGTATAACTGAAAATTTACTTACTGCTTCCCAGCAGAGGAGGTTAAGTCCTTCAGTGATATTTACTCTTCTCCTTGATAGCACATAATTTAAATACTATTTATGTAAAATTAACACTTAAATACCAAGGTATAAAATTAATACATCCTATATTACATGATAAAGGAATAGAGGAAAGAAGAAAAAATATGAAAAAAAAACAAACACACATACAAACATATTTATAACAAAATAAGTAGGAAATATTCATGACAATTATAGTTCTGTCTGTAAGTGGTCACATAATCATAGCTGGTATATGTATATGTATCCCCTTACCTTATAGCCAGTCAAGTTGACACATAAAATTAACAATCATATCAAGATTAGGAAGGAATGTGTTCAAACACAACTTGAATTATTCCATTAGTTGGAAAAAATAAGTGGAAACTGTTATGCCCAGATTTCAGGATTCCCAAGAACCCACATCAGGGAGCCAGCCAGTCCGATGCAATAGCATAAGAGTCTTTATTCGAGCTAGCTCGGCTCCCCCACCTTGCCGACGCAGCGACAGGAAGCAGAGAGAGAGAGAACTCTGTGTGGAGAGGGGTTTTATAGGGGGTTGGAGTAAGGGGAGGAGAAAGGGCTGTGGCCTTGCCGATTGGCCAGGCGCAAGTCGGTGTCTTGTTCCTGGGTGTGGCTAGCAGAGGCTTAGACTTCCGGGAAGAAGTTCCTTGCCAAGCACATGGCCAAGGTAAGATGGAGCACTTACCCTGGGGCAAGATGGAGGGCGGCGGAGCCCTCCTGGGGCAAGATGGAGGGTGTAGCCCTTACCCTGGGGCAAGATGGAGGGCGTAGCCCTCGCCCTTTCAGAAACTTCAAAATTCTAAGAGAAATTATAAGGGTGGTATGTGAGAAAAATGAAGTAAATCAGTAAATCCTTTGTGTCTATAAGAGTTATAGGCAAAATGGCCTGCTTAATTGAGAATAAGTGTTTTGCCTTTGTAAATGTAATGTCTGCTCATGTTCATTGTAGACAGATCAAAAAATTTTATGAAGAAAATTTATGTCCACTTTGGAGAAGTGTCTATTTAGGTCCTTTGCCCGTTTTTTAATTGGATTGTTTGTCTTTTTTTGTTGTTAAATTGTATGAGTTCCCTATATATTTTGGAGATTAACCCCTTATCAGATATATCATTGGCAAATATATTCTCCCCTGTAGTGGGGTCTCTTGTTTTTGTTTTTGTTTTGTTTTTGTTTTGTTTTATTTGATTTCAGAGAGGAAGGGAGAGGGAGAGATAGAAACATCAATGATGAGAGAGGATCATTGATCAGCGGCCTCCTGCATGCCCCCTACTGGGGATTGAGCCCACAACCAGGGCATGTGCCCTTGACCAAAATCGAGTCTGGGACCCTTCAGTCCACAGGCTGATGCTCTATCCACTGAGCAACCGGTTAGGGCAGGACTTTTGCTATTTTGAGGATGATTTCTTTTGCCATGCAGAAGCTTCTTATTTTCATGTAGTCCCATTTGTTTATTTTCTCCTTAATTTACATTGTCCTAGGAGATGTATTGGTAAACATATTGTTACAAGAAATATCTGAGATTTTGGTGCCTATGGTTTCTTCTAGGACTTTTATGGTTTCATGTCTTACATTTAAGTCTTTTATCCATTTTGAGTTTATTATTGTGTATGGACAAAGGACTTAAATAGACATTTTGCCAAAATAGACATACAGAAAGCTAAGAGACATATGAAAAAAATGTTCAAAGTCACTAATCATCTGAGAGACACAAAGCAAAATGACAATGAGATATCACCTCACACTTGTCAGAATGGCTATCATCAACAAATCAACCAATGACAAGTGTTGGCAGGGTTGTGGAGAAAAGGGAACCATAGTAGACTGCTGGTGGGAATGCAGACTGGTGCAGCCATTATGGAAAACAGTATGGAGTTTCCTCAAGAAATTAAAAATGGAACTCCCATTTGACCCAGTGATCCCACTTCTAGGAATATATCCTAAGAAAGCTCAAACACTCATCAGAAAGAATATATGCACCCCTATGTTCATAGCAGTGCAATTTACAATAGCTAAGACTTGGAAACAGCCGAAGTGCCTATCAGCAGATGAGTGGATAAAAAAAACATGGTAGGTTTGTACAATGGAATACTATGCTGCTGTAAAAAAGAAAGACTCTTACCATTTGAAACACCATGGATGTACCTGGAGAGTATTATGCGGGTGAAATAAGCCTGTCAGAGAAAGATAAGTATCACATGATCTCACTCATATGTGGAATCTAATGAACCAAGTAAACTGATGATCAAAAATAGACCCAGAGTCATAGAAGCATGGACAGACTGCTGAACCTCATAGG
>NW_005361076.1:647926-660230 GCF_000412655.1 Myotis brandtii
AATTTTTATAAGTTTTTATGTCTGCATAATATAATATTCATTGTGTAGATAAAATATATTTAGCATTCCTATTTTAGTCAACATGTCTGCATTTTTTAAAATATTTCAACTTATCCTGCTATCAATATCATAATAAAATTTTTGCCTATATGTCTGTTCATTCATTTAGGTCTAGACTTTGAGTTCATGCATCTATGACTATGATTTTTTTTTTGTTATTTAAAAGACTGTAGATTTCCAGAAAAATTTATATTTTAAACTCTGCTGCAGTGTATACAACTATCTAAACTGTTATGGTTTTAATAGTAATGACTATTACATTTTGCTTTTATTTGGGTACTTTGATAGCTTAGAATGATCAAAATTGTTTTCCCTTTTTCATTTTCAGTTATTTAACTAGTTAGTTCAAAACATGTTTTGAACATCAAAACATGTTCACGTATAATGATGAAGCTTAGAGAAATGCATGATTGAAATACAAAAAAAGAAAAATGATACTTACTTGATATAAGCAAAATTGGTAAAAGGCCCATTCCTAGTTGCAACTAGTTTTCAACCAAGCATAGAGAATAAAACATCTAACTGAAATACTTTTACTTTTTAAAATCAACTTTGATTGCCTTTTTGGTGTTTACATTTTTCCCCTAAAAGAAAGTGATTGTTTAGACTGACTATAAATCACGTTGCTTTGTACCGAGTCATCATTGCAGAAACAAAGAAATAGTAGGTTGTGATTTTTTTACGGGAAAAAATTGCTTCCTTCTCTTGATTATGAAGGAATGTTGTAGTTTATTACCCTCAAAGTCCTATGATCACAAAGCATGAGCACTGGGAATTTTAGAACCACTTGATAATCAATGTTGCAGATATCCTGTTGCTTATGAAAAAGTAACTGTCATTACCACTGTAATCTGGCAAAGGCTATGAAAAGAAAGTCTGAGTATAAAAATAAATCCGAAGGATTACTGTTTATCTTGTGTATAAAGCATCTATTTGAAGTGACACAGAAACATGAACAGTTAATTTTGTATATATTTTTTTGAATTATGGGGTAGCCCTAATAAATAATGCTGAGACATGGAACCAAGTTTCAAATCTAGGATGACTATAAGATAAAATCAAATTTAATTTTTAAACAAGAAAGACATTGTTTTCTAAAGAGTATTATTCCAGTATATTCTGAAATAATAGAACATTATGTAAGAGTCCTTATTAGAAACTCAGAAGTCCTTTATTGTTTTAAAATAAAATCACTACAATAAAAGTATTTTACAGAAATTATTTGGAAGGACAATGCATTAGTTTTCTATTGCTGACACAAATTTAGAGACTTAACACAATTTGTTATCTTACAGTTGTGTTGTTAGAAGTCTGACATAGGTCTCATCAGGCTGAAATCTGAAATCTACCTCTAAACAGGGCTGCATTCTTTCATGGTGTCTCTAAAGGAATAATCAATTTCCTTGTTCATTCAGGTCGTTGGCAGAATTCAATTCCTTATGATTGTAGGACTCAGGTCTTCTTTTGCTTGTTGGTTGTCAGATGAAGGTTATTCTCAGCATTTAGAGGTTTCCAATATTCCTTGGCTCATGGCTTCCTTTATCTTCAGGATAGTAACGAGCCGGTGGAGTCTCTCACATTTCAAATCTCTCCTACCCTTGCTTCCTTTGTCCCAGGTCTGTGGCCCCACTCTTCTAACTTCCACTTTCACTTTTAAGGACTGTGTGATGACATTGGGCCCACTGGAATAATCCAGAATAAACTTCCTATCTCAAGGTCTCTTCCTGATTGTTCTCCCTTCTGTTTTCCCTAACTTGCTAAGTGGGCATTTCAAAGCTTTATTGGTCACATGAGTTGAGGAGATAAGTAAATATTTGGAAATGATCTACTTATGTTGTTCAGGGTGGTTGATATGAAATTAGTTTCACCTTGTGTTTACATTCCCAAAACTATAGTTGGGTTAATTTGAATGCAGGAAGGAGGAAGAGGGAGGTGGATGACATGGATACTCCTCCAACTACCAACTCAAGATTTTACTTTTCTTTCTGAAAAATACTCTATACCTACAAATAACTGGAAAAAAAATACTTCAGATACAAGCAACTAGTTTGTGAGTGTATTTGTTTATGTGAGTACACAAAGTGGGAATGGAGGCCAATATAATTGGACAACTTTAGGTTCAGATGTAATATTTTTGGCTTTAAGAAACTAGCTTTGTTTTTTAAATAATTAAAAATAACTCCATTTCTGAACATGTGGTAGTAGTTGAGAAGTAAATTACATATCTATATCTATATCATCTATATCTATATCTATATCTATATCTATCTATATCTATATCTATATCTATATCTATATCTATATATATAGCTAATATGCTAAGAGTAAGTCTGGGTAATGCCATCACTTAGCAATGCCCAGCTTCCTCTCCCTAGTGACGACTAGTCTCCTTGCAGGTTCTTCAGCCCAGGAACACGATTTGCTTGCTTGCTTTATTTATTTATTTATTTATTTATTTATTTATTTAATTTTGTGCCTGAGCTAACACCTGCTCCTGCTCGAACCACTCCTGGGCTTCTCCAGCAATGCAGAGGCCTCACACCTATTCTGAACCCACTCCAAGCCTCAGGTTGCAGCACATGTTTTGTGGGCCGTGGCTACTTTTGCCTTCACAAGCCCCTTCCTCCATAAGAACATAAAAGTAAAACTGATATTTCATGACTTGCATAGGTATACAGACAAATATTATCCAAGCTGGATTTCATTCCTATATATTCATTCTTATACTCACATTTCCTTCTGGTGAAAAAATTAAAGTTGAAGTATTTGTGTGGGACCCTAAAGTATGATGGGCCCGGAGCACTTTCCGAGGGCTGCTGTAACAAAGGACCCTCAACAAGGCAGGCCATGTGGAAACATTTCACACTTTAACCAAATGTCCGTGAAGCATTTTTCCGTGCCTCATCTCATTTGATCCTCACAGAAGTCCTGGAGTAGGTAGATAGGAGATTTGGTGGAATCCTATTTTCTTTTCATTAGCTGGAAAACAGAGATTTAGAAAACTTAGAAACTTGACTCGAGTGAAAAGAAGTAAGAAATGGTGGACCTTGAAAATGACTTCAGGTTTTCTCACTGCACAGAATATAGTCAAACACTGCTGCAGTTAAACATTTTACCCTTTGTTCTCCCTGTGTGATCTAAAATAATAATCTGCTTTGTGTTGATATTTACTGCTGTGTTGCTGACAATTACCTGAAAGAGAAGTTGGGGTGCTTCACTGGGCTGGAAAAAGTTTAGCTAAGTCAGAAAGCAGGTCTAATTAAGTAAGTTTATTCTCTATATATAAAAGGCTAAGTTGACTCGCGCATGCATGATACATATAAAGCTCTCACTGGCACCAATTGCATGCGTGTGTTTCTATTTGTCATTGTCAATCGTGAATTTGGTTGATACTCTATTATAGAGAAAGGGCAAATAACGATATTAAAATATTTCTACTAATTAATTTCCTTTCAATGTGCATGAATTCATGCACCAGGCCGCTAGTATGACTATATTTGTCTCCAAAATACAGCTTGACTTGTAGTGTGAATTAAATAATTATCTACATTTAATTTAGCAATAAATATTTATATTGACATAGAACCAGACAAGGGCTTGTTTGTTTTTCTAATTTCTGTACTGGAATTGGGTACTAAATAGTAATTTAGTAAATAGTTGTTAAGTCTGTCAAGGAAAGTAGGTTTTATGTGTGTTTTAAATAGGCCATCCACTGGAGAAATTTTGTTTCCTCTATAACAAAAGTAATTTTATCTTATTTATACAATGCTTATTAAGGAGTAAAAAAAATAGGGAGTCATGCCTAATTATGTAAATGAAATCTGTAATTGTAAAATAGTTATAGTAAGAAATTACACTAGTCTTAGAAAATGATTTTCAGTACTTGGACAGGAATTTTGCAAAATGACAACTGAAACGAATCTTATTTCAACATTCATTTTAGTAAAAAATGAATGTTACTCTTCAAGTATTGTTGAGTAAAAGAAGGCTGTAATACACATATGTGTGCTTTGCATGAATCATCTAATAAAAAAATAAAAAATAAAATAAAATAAAATGTCACAGGAGCCCTCCAAATGCAGTTTTTAAAAGGATCTGAGCAATGTGCCAGTTAGGGTTCCAGAACCATTATATTAATGCTGGTTACTTGAATGGCTCATTTTGGGTTGTTCTCTTAGTGACAGAAAAAAATAATCTGGTTAAATAATTGAACTTCAAAGACAGTTGATCCTCAGAATGATAACCTAACTTTAGCATCTTTAGTAGTGATCACAAAGAGAACAGAAAATCTCCAAAACTATGGACCATTTACTTTCTCTTTGTCAAGGAAAGAAAAAGGGAAGAAAATGGAATATGTCTAATGTGCATTGCATATTAGAAACTATAATGTGAAAAATTTCTTCAGAATAATTTCCTTCTATAGCTTCTTTGAGACAGTACATTTGCATAGCTTTTTTTGAAAATTCCATTTCAAGAACTTCCTTGTAACTGTTATACAAATAGAAAAATTGTTGCTAACTGATTCTTAAAGACATTATCTGGAGAAACATTCTGTATTCCTCAGCTGAGGCTGCACCACTAGTTTAATAGCTTTGAGTTTTTCCACTTCTTAAAATAACTGAATCAAAAGACATTTACCAGAGTATAGACAATGATACATTAGGTACCCCAAGCCCTTATGGTCTAGTTTTAGTTTGATTTCACAAAACGTAGATGAATTTGATGTCTTTGATGTCTTTTTTTTTCATTAAGATAACAAATACTTCTTTAGTTTATTTTGCCATTGTTAGTGTTGGTAAATATTGAAGCCATTATAATTAGAGATAGTTGATATTTAAATGATCATTATGTGGTAATGTAATGTGCAGTGCTTTTATTAAGTAAAAAATAGATTTAAGACTGGAAGTACTCCTCTTAAAATAAATATTTTATACTTAAACATCCCCCTACCTCAATGTAAGTTAAAACTACAAAGGGATTGCAAAAATATGAACATTCACTGGAGCATACATAAGAAATACTCGGCTATCATACTTTAACCACAAAGAATTATGCTTGCTCCTTTCTTTTTGACTTACCTAAAAACAAGGGGAGGGTTTCCTATTCCACTTGTAAGGATATTGGAAGTCATCTCTCCATTCTAACAAGTAAAGTTGGAAAAATCAACAACTCTTCTTAGATCCATAAGAAAGGGGAGGCAACCTACTGCCTTAAGTTTGGAGAAACAAATGAATAATAAACTGAGCCAGGCTTATTGGAGTAGATACTCTCAAACAGAAATGGCCATGGGAACCAGTGCCAGGATAGGAAAACTTGAACTATAAATGAAAAATTGCTAGAGGCTCAGTGTGGACAACTCTGAGAGATAAAATCTGCAGGGCAACCCAGTCATAAGGGGGGCCCAAATATTATGAGATTTATCTGCCACAGCATGAGCAGGTTCCCACAGTAAATATCAAGGAAATATTTTGTCCTGCTTCTGACAGGGGGAGGGAAAAAGAAACCATTTTGAAATATGAGAGTACTCTGTTCCTATTAGCAAGCCCTGCTTTCAAGGGAAGCTAATTAACCAGATCCTAAGTTGCTAGAGCAGCGGTTCTCAACCTGTGGGTCACGACCCCTTTGGGGGTCGAACGACCCTTTCACAGGGGTCGCATAAGACCATCAGAAAAATACATATATAATTAAATATTGTTTTTGTGATTAATCACTATGCTTTAATTATGTTCAATTTGTAACAATGAAAATACATCCTGCATATCAGATATTTACATTACGATTCATAACAGTAGCAAAATTACAGTTATGAAGTAGCAACGAAAATAATTTTATGGTTGGGGGTCACCACAACATGAGGAACTGTATTAAAGGGTCGCGGCATTAGGAAAGTTGAGAACCACTGTGCTAGAGTAATATCAGAACCCAAGTGACCTGGGGAAGGGAAACATCCAACTCTAGCCCAACTCTAGCCATACTGTCCCAGCTAAGGGAGGAGAGAAAAACTGAGAAACACTTGTGAAGTCCAGAGGTAGACTCACTAAAATACTGAGACCTAATTATAGGAATATATCGTGTTTCCAATCTCCCCCTATGCCTCATCACCAATTTACTAAAGGCCCATTTATCCTAGTACTTTTCACTGGATACATCGTGTTTGTCTGTCAAGAAAAAATTACAAAGCATACAAAAAGGAAAAAAAAATGAAGAGACAGAGTAAGTGTCAAAATCAGACATGGCAGGGAATTTATCAGACTAGGAATTTAAAACAGCTATTATCAATATGCTAAGGGCCCTAATGGATAAAGAAGACAACATTCAAGAACAGATGGGCAATGTTAACAGAGAAATAGAAATCCTAGAAAAGAAACAAAATTAAATTGTAAGAAATGTTAAAAGATGTTATTTAAAAAGAAGGAAAATAATACAAGTTAGGAACTTGGATATACATAAAATAAGGCAAAGCATCAAAGAAGGAGTAAATGAAAACAAAATAAACAATTTTGTTTTATTGTTAATTTATTTAACAACAGTGACAGTTTGTTCAAAATAATAACAAAAACAATGTATTCAATTAGGTATATATCTCTATAAATATCCCTATATGTATAGCTATATATATGCTTACTAGAGGCCGGGTGCACAAAAATTTGTGCACTCGGGGGGAGAGGGGGTCCCTCAGCCTGGCCTGTGCACTCTTGCAGTCTGGGACCCCTCAGGAGATAATGACCTGCTGGCTTAGGCCTGCTCCCGGGTGGCAGAGGGCAGGCCCAATCCCTAGGTGCAGCCCCTGGTCGGGCTCAGAGCAGGGCCGATAGGGGAGTTTGGGCGCCACTCCCTGTCATGCACAGAGCAGGGCAGATAATCGCTGATGCTGGGTTTCTATTTGGAATGATCCTTAGAGGGAAGATGGATACCACTACTTTATGACGTAGGGACTACACCCAGAGACTCTGCCAAGTGAAGTCACAGATCTGGGTCCCGGGACCGCGGACAGCCTCAAGCACTGCCCTCCTCCTGGCAGGGTCACGGATCTGGGTCCCAAGACCGCAGACAGCCTCAAGCACTGCTCCCCGCCTGGCAGGGTCACAGATCCGGGTCCTGGACTGCGGACAGCCTCCCGCGGTGCCCCCCGCCTGGCAGGGTCACAGATTCGGGTCCCAGACCGCAGACAGCCTTGCCTGCTGCCGCCTGCCTTCAGTATGCAAATTAGCCGCCATCTTGTTGCTTCAGGGTGGGGGTCCCCACTGGGGTGCCTGGCCAGTCTGGGTGAGGGGCTGAGGGCTGTTTTCAGGCTGGCGGGCGACTGAAGCTCCAAACCTCTCCTTTTTTTCTTTTTTTTTTTTTCTGGCATTTATTTACCTTCTATGGCTGTCACTGGAGCTGAGAGCCGGCTTTCTCTCTGAGGCTCGGCTGCTGAAAGCAGGTTTCTGGCCTTTGTTTTCTGTATTTGAAACAATGTTGCGACTCCAGCTCTGAGATCCTGGCTGACTGACAGGAGGTTTCTGGGGTTTTGTTTATCTTCTATAAATGTTACAATGTTTCCAACTGAAGCTCAGAGGCCGGCAAGGCAGGCGGGGAACGTTGGAGTCCTCCTTCACTGCAGGAAGCAAGCCTCCCTGTTCGCATCAGCTGCCTGGCTGCCGGCCGCCATCTTGGCTGACAGTTAATTTGCATATCTCCCTGATTAGCCAATGGGAAGGGTAGCGGTCGTACGCTAATTACCATGTTTCTCTTTTATTAGTGTAGATATATAAATGAAATGAATGACAGCAATGTTTCAAGAGACAGAAAGGAGAAATTAGGATAATTTTGTTATGATAAGGTACTCATGCTACCCATAAAGTGGTATAAAGTTATTTTAAAGTGGACTTGGATTAGCTTTAAATGTATATTGCAACCTATAGGGCAATCACCAAAAAGTTTTTAAAAGTATAATTGATATGCTAAAAAAGAAATACAAACATAAAATGTATCTTTAATGATCAAAGATATTCAATTTTGATGAATATTTTTTTTATGATTTGTTAAATTTATAGGGATTTTTGTTTCCCATCAGAAAAACATTTGCTTAGCCTTAGATCAGCAACATATTATACTGTTTTCTTTCAGAAACTTCATATTTTTATCTTTTACAGTTATACTTATGAGCCATCTTGTATTAATTTTTGTTTGTAGTCTAATGTAGGGTCAAGGTTCATTATCTGACAAACCTATATAGAGTTCTTATAACAATATGTAATGTGTTGAAGACTATTTTCTTTGAACTTTTTTGGCATATATACCAAAATGATATGTATATATACAGATTACTACTGTACTCTTTATACTGTTCCATTGTTATCTAGCTTTATTATAAAACTACACTGTCTTAATTACCATATATTATTGAAAATAAGTCTTGAAATTGGGAAATGTCAGTCCTTTAGCTTGATTCTTCTTTTGCAAAATTGTTTGGACTGTTATATTTCCTTGAATTTTCAAACAAATTTAAGACTCAACTTGCCAAATACTAAAAATTGGTTGCAGGACTTTGACCTTTGAATTGATAGATAACTTTAGGGAAAATGAATTTCTTAACAATACTGACTTCAAATCCACAATATGGAATTGATCTCTACTTATTTAGATTTTTAAAATGTTTCTTAGCAATATTTCCCAGTTTTTGGTATAGATTCTTGCACATTTTACTTAAAATTATAGCTAAACATTTCATTGTTTGACATTATTTGTAAATATGATTTTATTTAAAATTATTTTTCAATATTTTTCTGTTATTGTAATTGATTTTTGTATTTTGATCTTGTATCCTGTGACTTTAACATATTTATTACTTCTAGTATATATTTTGTACTATAGTTTTCTAGGAGTTTTCTACATAAAAGTTTTGTGAACAAAGACCATTTTATTTCTTTCTACCTAATCTATATGCCATATTTTTTTTCTTTATTGGACAACTACAATCTCCAGTAAAACATTAAATAAATATATTCAGAGTGCCATTCATTCTTTGTTCCCATTTTTAGGTAGAAAATATTGAAAAATTCATTTTTGGGTATATTAGTTGTGAGATTTTCATAGATGCTATTAATTAATGAGATTGAGGAAGTTTCCCTCCATTTTTAATTTTGAGAGTTTTAATCCTGAACAAGTGATACAATGTATTATATGCTTTTTAATATATATATATATATATATTGATTTCAGAGACGAAGGGAGAGGGAGAGAGAGAAACATCAATAAAGAGAGAGAATGATTGATCGGCTGCCTCCTGCATTCCCCACACTGGGGATCAAGCCTGCAACCTGGGCATGGGCCCCAACCAGGAATCGAACCAAGACCTCCCGGCTCATAGGTCAACTCCCAACCACTGATCCATGCTGGCCAGGATCTAAGTTGGCAAATTTATTGTCATAAAGTTGTTTGTAATATTAACTTATTTTAATTTTGTAGAAACAGTAATGATACATTTTTATTTGTTATTCTTAATTTAGTTTTCCCTTTTTTCTTGATAATGTTATTATGGTTTTATTAATTTTATTTGTTTTTGAAGAACTTTTATGAATATATGCATAACCCATGGACACAGACAATAGGGTGGTGGAGCCCTGGGTATGGGGGTGAGGGTGGGCTATAAGGGGGTCACTGGGATAAAAAAGGGGATCTATATATATAATACTTTCAACAATAAAGATCTAAGAAAAATTTTGGGGACTCAACATTTTTATAACTAGCCATTTTCTATTTAAATGGCTTCTCCTCTTGTCTTTATTATTTTCTTCCTTCATTTGGATTCATTGTAATCTTTATTATTTGTATGAAACTTGTCTTCTTTTTTAAAAATGATATTCAAAGGTATAAATTTTTCTATTAGTATTTTTGGCATTTATCTGGCAACTTTTGATATATTGTTCTTTCACAATAATTCATTTAGAATATTTTCCTATGTTTTTGTTGTTTTTTGTTTCTTGAATAGTTTAGATACTGGTTCTTCAAAAACCAGTTGTATACTTTCTAGATATTAATTTTTATTGGCTTGTACTTTAATTCCATTTGGTCAGAGAACATATGCCCTAAGATTTTAAACTTTTTAAAATGTATCAAGATTTGTTTTATGAGTCAGCATATTTGTAATCCTGTGTACTTGTGACAGGATGATGTAAATGGCAATGTTTATATTGTATATCATTCTGATGTATTTGAAAGTTATACTTCTAAGGGTTATTTTATGCAGCAGCTATTTAAATATCCTTTCACATTTATTGAACATGTAACATGAGAGAGATAGAAACATCAATGATGAGAATCATTAGTCAGTTGACTCCTACATGCCTCCTACTGGGAATTGAGCCTGCAACTTGGGCATGTACCCTGACCTGGAATTGAACAGTGATCTCTTGGCTCATAGATCAATGCTCAACCACTGAGCCACAATGGCTGGGCTAAATATCTTTTAATTTTTAAGGAGTGTGTCTATTATCTTCCATGTCCAAGGGGATATTGGTATGTCTGAACTGATCTCTAGATATTTTAGAACATATAGTCCTTTCTTATGATCACATTTTGTTCTGTTCCTGGCTTCTCATATTTTCTCTGAGACTCGCATTGATGCAGTTTCATTTTCATGCAGCTCACTTGTGAGTGATTAATATCAAATTTGTCTACTCAAAAATTGCTCTCAGAAGACTGTATTATAAGCATAATTATAACAATTTCAGATACTATGTAAAAAACTCCCTATGCTGAGATGTTGAGTAGGACAGCACAGCTCTTAAATTTAAACCAAATGGCTCATCATTATCTTGAAACTGTAATTTCAAAAATTGAAATCTTCTCCTAATAATGATTTTTGGCTGGTACAGATGATTACTGTTGGTAACTCCTCATATCCACATACATTTGCAATTCCTAACCTCTCTTGCAGTTAAACTTGTGACTAATTTTGGCCATGTAATGTGTGAGAGAAGAGACTTTAGGGCCAAGATGGCTATTTATCTGGCTTGCCTTCTCCACCCTCTCTGCTTTTTAGCCTGTCAGGAGGGTCATAGGTCAACACAGAGTCTGCAATCCAACAAACTACAAAGTAAACATAGCCTTGGCCTGTATAACCAGCATACAATTGTGACAACAATACATAGGCTTCTTTTTTGTTAAATCAATAAGACCACTTAAAATATAACTCAACTCGGTTTTGAGGGTGTTTTTTCTTATTCTATCTATAAATTTTCTTGATTCTATAATGCTATCATTTGCAGTTAAAAATATAGCAACTAAGCTTGTTAAGTACATTTTCCTATCATATTTCCTTTCTGTCTTAATACAGTGAGTTAGTTTAAGATATTATACATAAAAATAATGTATTTTAAAAACACACTGAACAGAATACATGTTCAATAAATGTTAAAAATTACTTACTTTGTATGCCAAAGAACTGAGGCTTTGACTTCTATAAATCAAATTTCCATGAGTAGAGTAAAGTGAGTATCTCAGTGAATTTTCCAAATTAGTGGTTCTCAAAATGTAGCTTCCAGCATCATCATCAACAAATTTGTTAGATATGCACATTTTCAAGTCCCATCCTATATCTAGTAAATAAGACACTTGGGAGTAGAACCTAAAATCTGTGTTGTAACCAGCCCCCAAGTTGATTCTGATGCATGCCAAAGTTTAATAGCCTTTGATGTAAATCTGTGCTGTCCAGTACAGCACATATACTTGGCTATTGAACACTTGAAATGTGGATTGTCTTATTGGGATGTGCTGTAAGTGTAGCATACACAAATGATTTCAAAGATTTAGCTTGAAAGTATGATGAAAAATATATAATTAATGAATGTTAGTATTGATTAAATGTTTACATGATATTTTAGATGTATTGGAATAGATTATTAAAATTAATTTCACCTTCATTATTTTACATATTTTAAAAATAATTGTAAGTTTTATATGTGGCCATCATTTTATTTTTATTGGACAGTGATACTCTGGAAAATCCAAGCCATCTAAAGTTTTTTTCTGATCCTGTAAATATAAAAAGTACCTATTTCATCATTAAAACCCACACTAAGGAATCATTTTAATAACTGATTTCTATGTACCTGCATAGGTTTAACTATTCAGTGCCTGTTCTCTGAATCTGATAAATCTTAGCTCATTCTTCATTATTCTATAATTACATGCTATATGCGAACTTGATTAGACTAAATCCTGAATAATTTTTACTAATCTTCATATAAATGTATATGTT
>NW_005361076.1:660278-661960 GCF_000412655.1 Myotis brandtii
CATATATAAAGCTATTATGCAAAGTTCGACCTTGCAAGTTCAACCGGGAGTTTGATCACTCATTATGCTGTGTGCTGACCACCAAGGGGTGGCAGGGAATGAAGGAAGGCCCTGGCTGAGAGCTGGAAGACCCATTGCTGGCCAGGCCTAAGGACCCTACCCATACATGAATTTTGTGCACCAGGTCTCTAGTCTAAATATAATAATGTTGGTATATTTTAACTAAAATCATATCTCATGTTGTCATACATTAATTGTATTCATATTTTGTCCCAGTCAGTATAGCATAGAAGTGACATGCGAAGTATGTAAGAACATTTTTATTTATTTCAGATATATTAGGATATACCTTATTGAGTTATTGACATATCAGATGCTCAGGGTGTATAATGAGCTGATTTGATACAAATATAGATTGAAAAATGATTTTTGTGATAGAACATTTGAGATCTAATCAGTTAGCAATTTTTAAGTATATTGTATAGTATTGTTAGCTATAATCAATATGAGGTACATTAGGTCTCTGAACTTATAAATCTTATAACTGGAAGTTTGTACGCTTTGACCCATATCTCCCCATCTACCTCACTCACCAGCCATTGGTAACTACCACTCTACTCTCTATTTCTATGAGTTTGGCTTTTTGTATTTTGTCAAATCTTCTTTCTGAGTCTATTGAGATAATAATCTGATTTTTATCATTCATTTTATTAATATGGTATCTCACATTTATTAATTTGTTTATGTTGAATCATCCTTGCATCCCAGGGATAAATCCCAGTTGAACATATACTATTATCTTTTTAACGTGTTATTAAATTTGGATTGGTGATATTTTGTCAAGATGGAGTGTTTTTCCCTATTCAATTTTTTGAAAGAATTTGAGAAAAATGGTGTTAATTCTTCTTTAAATGCTTGGTACAGTGAAACCATCTAGAATTATGTCAGAAGGTTTTTGATTACTGATTCCATTACCTTATTAGTTATTGCTATACTCAAATTTTCTATTTCTTCATGATTTCAGTCTAGGTTGGTTGTATTTTTCTAGGAATTTATCCACATCTTATAGGTTGTCTAATTTGTTAGCATACAATTGTTCATAATAGTTTCTTGTCATCTTAGGTATTTCTATGGTATCATTTGTAATGTTTTCTCTTTCATTTCTGATTTTATTTATTTGAGTTCTCTTTCTTTTTTTTACTTAGTCAGTGTAGATAAGGTTATTAGTTTAGTTTATAATTTCAAATATCAGCTCTTAGTTGTGTTGGTCTTTTCTATTATTCTATTCTCTATTTTCCCCTAGCCTACAAGCTCTTTTGTTATAAAACCACTGATGTTCCCTTGTATAAGAGAATTTTTTTCCCTCTTGTTGTTTTAAAATCTCTCTCTGCCTTTGCTTTTCAACAGTTTTGTTATTATGGGCCTTTTGTGTTGAGATTTGGGGGGGACTCTTTATCTTCATGAACTTAAGTATTCAAATCTGTCCCCACGTTTGGAAATTTCTCAGCCATAATGTCTTCAAATTAGCTTTCCAACCCTTTCACCTCTCTTCTCCTTCAGGGACTCCAAAGATATGTACATTATTTCTTTTTATGGTGTTCCATAAGTCTTATAGATTTCTTTATTATTGTTCTTTTCATTCTTTTTCTTTCTCCTCTGACTAGATAATTTATTAATTAATT
>NW_005361076.1:662005-670365 GCF_000412655.1 Myotis brandtii
AATTTTTATTGATTTCAGAGAGGAAGGGAGAGGGAGAGAAAGATAGAAACATCAATGATGAGAGAGAATCATTGATTGATTGCCTCCTGCCTGCCCCACAGTGGGGATCAAGCCACAACCTGGGCATATGCCCTGACTGGGAATGGAACTGTGACCTCCTGGTTCATAGGTCAACCCTCATACACTGAGCCACGCCAGCCAGGCTGGATAATTTTTATTGATCTCTCTTATAGTTCACTGATTCTTTCTTCTGTTTGTTCAAATTTGATGTTGAAGCTCTCTGATGAATTCTTCAGTGCAGCCATTATGTTTTTCAGCTTAAAATTTTTCTGTTTGGTTCTTTTTTTTTATTTGTTCCTTCTTTGTTGAAACTCTCATTTTGTTCATGAGGTGTATTCCTTATATTATAAAACTGTTCATATGTATTTTTTATAGCTCTCTAAGGGTCTTCAGAAAAATTATTATGAATATTTTGTGAACAATACCTGGCTCTCCATTTCTTTGGGGCCAGTTACTGCAGGTTTGCTGTATTCATCTTATAGAGTCATAGTTCCCGGTTATTTGTAATCTCTGTAGTCTTTTGTAGGTAGTCTGCACATTTAAAAAAGCAGCCATCTCTTCCAGACTTTATGGACTGACATTGATAAGGGAAGACTGTAACTTATGGGTGAGGTCATGCTGGAGTATTCTATCACACCTGCTCTAGTGATGCAGGGTGCAAAGTGTGGGAACACATGGTAGCACCTGGTTTGTGTGGGGCATGAAGGCTCTTCAGCTCAGGCTACTGGGCTCCATTGCATTGACAACTTTGTAGTCTTTGTCAAGTGTTGTAGTTGCAATGGCTGTAGCAACCCTCAGTGGTCCCTCTAGGTCCTATGGCTAGGAACCAGGGCAGGCAGGGGTGGTGGCTGGAGCTGGTGGCATACACACACTCAGCTGCAGGTGTCTCTATAGCAGAAGAGGTCAATTGAAGACACACACAGTATTTAGGTCCAGGAAATCCAGCATAGGCTGGGGCTAACTATGGGTCACTGGCAGCTATGGGGGTCCTGGCTGCCAATAGGCTCTCCTGTGGCTGCTTACTCTCCCTCCAAGTATGCACACTGCAGTTGAGGCTGACAAGCATCAAGCTGGTGTCCCACAGGTGCACAGCTAGAGTGTTTAGCTCTGAATGTATGTACAGTGGTGGGGGTCAGCTTGGGGTTATAGGTTGGTGTTTTGTATTCATGCAACCACAGAAGCTAAGCTAGCTGTTGGTGCATTTAGTGGATTTTGGCAAGGGCAAGGAGGACAGAGGGAATAGGGATATACTTGGGTGGCTGGCATTTTGCACTCATTTAGCTTCAGGAGCCTGAGCTGGCTGCTGGTATGATTCTTGGGTTCCTAGGCTTATGCTGGAATGGGGAGAGGAGGAGCAGGATGGACTCAATGGCTAGAACCCATGAATGAAAAGAAGGGACATGGATAGAGAGTTAGAAACATTGATGAGAGAGAAACATCGATCAGCTGCCCCCTGCACTCCCCCTACTGGGGATAGAGCCTGCAACCAAGGTACATGCCCTCAACTGGAATCAAACCCAGGACCTTTCAGTCTATGGCCCAATGCTCTATCCACTGAACCAAATTGGTCAGAGCTTATTGCTGAAATTAATATTAAAAACCATTGTACTGAAATATGTACAACAAAACTTATAAAGATTAAACTTAAAACCTTGAAAAATAAAGATTATGTTATCATTTACCTTTTGCAAGGAAGAAGTCAGGTTGTTGAAAATACCAGAGTTTTGTCAGTTATAGTAAAGGAAGATTTTCTTGCTCTAAATAACAATGCCAGTTAAGGTCCAAAAAACAATCTTTGTTTTTCTTGTGAAAGAATATAGGTTTATAGCATAAGAACTACAGAAGAAAAGGTGAAGGATCTAAGAAGAGACAGATGTCAATGCATAAGCTAAATTTTTTTTTAAAGATTCACAGATGAATCAGTATTCAGTAACTTGACCTGCATTTTTCCTCATAAAACAAGGTAATTCAATGGGCTTTTATTTTTAAGGCAACACTCACAATGATATTTTGCAATCTGTAGAAATTGAATTTCAGTTAAAGTACTACCTGAATAAGAATAAAATACTTTCAGAATTCAATTAAGAGTGTCCCAAACCTGATGTTACACTGTTGAACACATCACTGGCTCCATTACCCAGTGTTCTGCACCACTCTTTTAAGTTATAGGAGGTCATTGAAGGTTGAACACAAATGGATCAATTTAAAAAGGATCAATTTAACACTAAAAGGAGAACCAAGATGGTGGCATAGATAAATGCCAGTACTCACCGCCTCCTACAACCACATCAAAATTACAACTAAAATACAGAACAACCATCATTCAGAAACACCTTAAATTTGCTAAATGGAAGTCGTAAACTAGAGAAGTAAAAAAGAAAGCACATCAGCCTGGCTCACACTGTTCACTCTGCCCTTGTGATTCCCTGAGATCCTGCCTCACCTAAGTTGCGACTCCACCCAAGCTGTTTGCAGTGGCTTTTCCACATAAATAGCCTGTCCTGGCTTAGGCTTCAGACATTGCTAAAATCTCTTAAAGAAGCAGCAGCTGGCCTCAGCATTCCACATTCCTCTCAATAAGAGGCCACAGGCTGGCACTAGCAGCAGTCTACCATGTTTCACAGCTTGGCCTCTATTGGACACTTCCAACACAAGTAGTAACTGTCTAAAGATCACTATGTAGCTCCAGACGAGTGGCCCTGGGCAAGTTTAGGCAGTGGCTGACTTTGGACATCCAGGAGGGCCCCAGAGCCAGTGCACCCTGTGGAAAGTTTCAGACCACACCAGATCACAACTGTACATATCCATGAGTGGCACACTTAAGGGTCAGACTCAATGAGCACCAAAGTTTCACTGAAGAAAGTTATGTTCCCTGGTGTCTGTCCTACACAGCAGCTCTTCCACTGCAGGCTCAGCTGGCTGATCTTCACAGCCAGGTGGCCTGACGGTAAATTCCTCCCAGTGATGTCAACAGCAATTATGGCTCAACTATAACAAGTCGGTGCATACAGCCCACACAGTGTGCACCTAGAATGCCCAGCTCAGGTATCTGGGGAGGCTGAGCCACTGGGTCCTACAGGACACCTATTAGGCCACTCTACCAAGTCTGGGTGACATAACAGATCTACTTATACAGAAAAACAAACACAGGGAGGCAGCCAAAATGTGGAGACAAAGAAACATGTCACAAATTAAAGAACAGAAGAAATCTCCAGAAAAAGAACTAAATGAAACAGAAGCAAGCAAGCAACCAGATACAGAGTTCAAAACAATGGTTATAAGGTTGCTCAAGGATCTTAATGAGAGCTTCAAGGGACTTACTGAGAATTTCAAGGATCTTATTGATAATTTCAAGGAACTTATTGAGAACATCAAAGACATGAAAAATGACCGGTCATAAATGAGGGATACATGAACTAAATGAAGACTAATTTACAGGGAATCAACAGTAGAGGATGCCAAGAATCAAATCAGTGATTTGGAATATGAGGAAGCGAAAAACACCCAACCAAAAGAAAAATGAATCCAAAAATATGAAGATAGTGTAAAGAAAGGAGTATCTGGGACAACTTCAAGGGTACCAACATTCACATTATGGGGGTGCCAGAAGAAGAAGAGAGAGAAAGCAAGATATTGAAAACCTATTTGAAGAAATAATGACAGAAAACTTCCCCTACCTGGTGAAAAATTAGACTTATAATTCCAGGAAGCACAAAGTGTCCCAAATAAGAGGAACCCAAAGGAGCCACACCAATACTCATCATAATTAAAATGTTAAAGGTTAATGATAAGGAGAAAGTCTTAAAAGCAGCAAGAGAAAAGCATTTAGTTACCTACAAGGGAGTGCCCATATGACTGTCAGCTGGATTTCTCAACAGAAACTATGCAGAGCATAAGAGAGTGGCAAGAAATATTCAAAGTGATAAATAGCAAGGACCCACAACCAATATTACTCTACCCAGTAAAGCTATCGTTTAGAATTGAAGGTCAGATAAAGATTTTTCCAGATTAAAAAAAAAAAGCTAAAATATTTCATCACCACCAAACCAGTATTTTATAAAATGTTGGTTATTCTAGAAGAAGAAGAAAGAAAAGAAGAGAAGAAGAAGAAGAAGAAGAAGAAGAAGAAGAAGAAGAAGAAGAAGAAGAAGAAGAAGAAGAAAGGAGAGGAAGAAAGGAGAGGAAGAAGAAAGAAGAGGAAGAAGAAGAATTTTATATAATAAAAGGCTAATATGTAAATTGGCCCCTCGACTGGGAGTTTGACCGGAGTTCGACCAGGGGATGGGGCTGCCCGCCAACCACCAGCGGCCCCTCCCCTGGCTGGCCCCACCTGATGGCCTGAATGGGGGGGGGGGGTTGGCCAGACCCCACCTGTGCACAAATTCAAGCACCAGGGCTCCAGTATGAATAACAAAAGGGGAAGAAATACATAGCTATCAGCAATTGAAGCTAGGATGAGGAACATGTTGGCCAGCAGGATGACAGTGTGTAAGAGAGTGTGAGTGAGTAAAGGAGTAAAAGGGGAGTGTGTGGACATTTGTGGTGTGTGATTTGTGTGAGTGAGGGACAGTTAGATCATGCAGGAGCCTTGGGGACTGGCTGATGAGGCTCTCCTAGATGGGGCACCCCTGCTACTGCTATGGCACTTCCAGGCCTGTGAGGTTTGGGCACAGAGTCTTTTGATCTTGAAGGGGGGATCAGTGGAGGCCAGAAGTATAGCCACACCAACAACCAGACTTGCTTCGGACAATACCCTAGACTGGAACAGTGAGCCATTGACTGGCCATAACTCATGAGGGACCACCACTGCCCTGGCAGTGAATGGTGCCCTATGCCACCTCCCAGAGGCCAGCAGTGACCACAAGCTAGAGAGAACTCCTGCACACAACTCCACCCCTGCGCTTCTGTACCCGGTGCTACTGGTCCCGGAGCTAGCAGTGAATGCATGGAAGAGGGACACGTGCCCCTCCCCAACCAGCTCTCGGGACCAGGAGCTCACCAAATGCACACCTGCTGCGAGCCCAGCTGGGTCCCCCAGACTGGCACCCTGCCCAGCCCCAAAGACCTTGCTAATGGTGCGAGCCCAGACCCCGACCCTGCGCCCGCCCAGCCCAGCCCCAAAGACTGTGTCATAGGTGCTGGCCAGGGACACTTTTCAAAAGAGAACATACAGAAGGCTAAAAGACATATGAAAACATGCTCAAAGTCACTAATAATTCGAGAGATGCAAATCAAAATGGCAATGAGGTACCATCTCACACCTGTCAGAATGGCTATCATCAACAAATCAACAAACAATTGCTTTCCAGGATGTGGAGAAAAAGGAACCCTCATGCACTGCTGGTGGGAATGCAGGCTGGTGCAGCCACATGGAAAACAGTATGAGATCTCCTCAAAAAATTAAAAATAGAACTTTCAATTGACCCAGTAATCCCACTTCTAATAATATATCCCAAAAAATCAGATATACAAATCTGAAAGAATTTCTGCACCCCTATGTTCATAGCAGCACAATTTACAATAGCTAAGATTTGGAAACAGCCCAAGTGCCCATCAGCAGATGAGTGGATTAAAAAATGGTGGTACATCTACACGATGGAATCGTACTGGATCTGGAGAGCATTATGCTAAGTGAAATAAGCCAGTAGGAGAAAGATAAATATTATACGATCTCACTCATTTGTGGAATATAATGAACAACATAAACTAATGAACAAAAATAAATCCAGAGACAGAGAAGCATCACATATACCTCAGAGGGAAGGCAGAGAAGGGGGGCGGGGTAAGAGATCAACCAAAGGACTGGTATCCATGCATATGAGCATGACTAATGGTCACAGACAACAGTGGGGTTAGGGTCAAGTGTTTGCGGGCGCGCACGCACACACACACACACACACACACACACCACACACACACATTCTTATACTAGTACACTCATTGTTCTCCTTTTTATGTAGTAGAGACACAGCTCTTTTGAGATATTCTAGTGATGCTTATTCCCAGAGACAAAAAACAGAGAAGTTGATATTAGGAAAATAACAAAAATTAATAATTGTCAATGCTCAAACATATAAAACAATGTTTCCCTGGTGTCATGATACTATTAATGAAAGTCTTCCAAATTCTATCTCTAGCATATCATCTTTGCTCTATTACTCTAAATCTCATTTTTATTTTATGAGTTTTCGCTTCTGTAATGCTGGAGTTAAGTTTCTTAATCTATATTGCTATCACAGAAAGAATCTGTTTTGCCTAATATCTGGGCATGTTTGGCAATTAATGAATCAGAGGAAAAATAGGAGTCAGTGTATATGTATAACATTATGATAAATAGCTAGAACCTGTATCTATGTCTATCTTTTGCTATTTATATATCCTTTATGCAAGTTACTTAACTCTCTTAGTTCTAGTTTCCTCATTTGTAAAAGGAAGATAAAGAATCCCTTCCATGTACGGTTACTGTGATAATTAAGTAAATTAATGCATATAAATTACTTTGCTCAATTCCTGACACAAACTTGATAAATCTCAACTTGTTTTATATATATCCTGAAATTGAAATGATAAAGTAAATGTTTAGCATAGCACAGGTAAAAGGATGACATGTAAATTTATGAAAGCTTTCACATTTTAAAGTTATTAAGTGAACAAAAGGTCAATATGAAATGATAAATACTGATCCTGATTGTAAGATAAAATACAGAAACTGGAGAATGGGTGAGACAAATTAGAAATCAAAATTACATGACTACAAATCAATCAATAAATGAGAAACATCAGAGATAATAAACCTGGAAGACAATAATTTCATCAATTGAAGAAAAGCCTTTATACATACTCCTATAAATAAATTTAAAAAGACAGTCAGAAGCATAATACAGGAAAAGTTAATTGAAATGAAAAAAATGGAATTTGTAGATCAAAAGAAGAGATCATATGTCAAGAAAACTGATTCAGAACAATTGATATCAAGGCACATCCAATTAAGTTATTGAATTTCAAGGCTAAAGAAAGCATTCTACTGCAATCTAGCCATAAAAAGCAGTCATTGACTAAGGGAATAATAAAGTGAACTGTAGAAATCTCCATAGCTACACTGAAACCAGAATAGAAATGTATAAATATACTCTGTGTTCTGAAAAAAATAAAATATGTTCCTAAAATAATTTATTCACTCAAATTGTCTTCAAAAATAAAGGCCAAAAGCAATATTTTTTCACATTACTGAAATTAGGGGCTAGATTCAGTTGATCTACAAATACCAAAAATAAAGAACTTGAGAGAGGCTGGGATAAAATGCTAGAGGTGTGAATTGATGCCATTTGTACATAGAATTCTGAAGAAACTAAAATTGCAGTTAAAAGTGTAAATTGCTTATAGCACAAAGTAAAAATAAAAGTACTGTCATTATTAAAATTCTATAGGTTAAAGCCCTACCACTTTAAACGTTGGGAATTAATCCCACTGATAATAATTTTTTCCCTTACCTTAATTGAATCCCAAGTTATATACTAGAGGCCTGGTGCACAAAAATTTGTGCACTTGGGGGGTCCCTCAGCCTGGCCTGTGCCCTCTCGCAGTCTGGGACCCTTGGGGGATGACCACCTGCTGGTTTAGGCCCGCTCCCTGGGGAATTGGGCCTAAGCTGGCATTCAGACATCCCTCTGGCAGCCCGGGAGCCCTCGGGGGATGGCCACTTGCCAGCGGGGAGCAGGTCTAAGCTGCAGTCGGACATCCTTAGCATTGCTGAGGAGGCGGGAGAGGCTCCTACCACCACCACTGTACTGGCAGCCATCAGCATTGAGCGTCTGGCCCCTGGTGGTCAGTGTGTGTCATAGTGACCAGTCATTCCCAGTCGTTCTGCTGTTAGGGTCAGTTTGCATATTACCCTTTTATTATTTAGGATAGAGGCCTGGTGCACGGGTGGGGGCCGGCTGGTTTGCCCTGAAGGGTGTCCTGGATCAGGGTGTGGGTCCTGCTGGGGTGCCTGGCCAGCCTGGGTGAAGGGCTGATGGGTGTTTGCAGCTGGTCACACCCCCTTCAGGGTGGGGGTCCCCATTGGGGTGCCTGGCCAGCTTGGGTGAGGGACTGATGGCTGTTTGCAGGCTGGTCAAGCCCCCCCCCAGTGGGGACCCTCACCCCATGGAGGTTTGGCCAGCCTGGGTGAGGGGCTGAGGGCCGTTTTCAGGCTGGCCATGCTCCCCAGTGACAGAAGCTCCCAGCCTCTCCTTTTTTTTCTTTTTCTTTTTTTATTCTGGGATTTATTTACCTTCTATAATTGAAACTTTGTAGCCTGG
>NW_005361076.1:670406-677033 GCF_000412655.1 Myotis brandtii
GCCTCCTGCTTGCTCCAGCTCCGTGGCTGCCGGCCGCCATCTTGGTTGGGTTAATTTGCATATAGTCATTCTGATTGGCTCGTGGGCCTGGTTTAAGGCAGAGTGAAGGTACGGTCAATTTGCATGTTGTCTTTTATTAGTGTAGATACTTCATTCCTAGTGCCTGTTGATTTTAAAAGGTGAAAAGTCAATTAATCTACAGGGACTATGTAAAAACGTTATACATATAGTATGCAAAGCTGCTTATGTTTGGTTTATAAAACTTTCAGTAAATTTACCTGTTTTTCTACTTTGTCAAATTCTGAGTTTGAGCATTCAGGGGGTTGTAGCAATAAGAAAAAATTGGAGTGGAAAAGAAATGTACCAAGGAACGACTCCTGTGTATTTGGTTTATAGATCATTATTTTATTTCATTTATTTTTATTGATTTTATTGGGGTGACATTGGTTAATAAAACCCATGTTTAACCCAGCCCCCTAAGCCCGCTTCCCTCTGACAGCTGTCAGTCTGTTCTCTGTGTCTATGCTTCTGTTTCCATTTTAAAAATAATTTATTTTATTCAGTAGATTCCACATATAAGTGAGATCATATGGTATTTGTCTTTCTGTGACTGCTTTATTTCACTTAGCATCATACTCTCAGGTTCCATTTATGCTGTTGCAAAAGCTAAGATTTTCTTCTTTTTTATGGCCAAGTAGTATTCCACTGTGTAAATTTACTACCATTTTTTTTTTTTATCCACTCATATACTGATGGGAACTTGGACTGTTTCCAGATTTTGGCTATTGTAAATAACACTGCAATGAACATAGGGATGCATATATTCTTTTGAATTAATGTTTTGAGTTTCTTCTGATGTATTCCCAGAAGTGGAATCGCTGGTTTAAATGGCAGTTTAATTTTTAATTTTTTGAGGAAACTCCATGCCATTTTTCACAGTAGATGCACCAATCTGCATTTCCCCCAACAATGCACTAGGGTGCCCTTTCTCCACATAGTGACTAGCATTTAATGTATGTTGATTTATTGATGATGATTAAGCATGAGGTGATATCTCATTGTGGTTTTAATTTTCATCTCTCTGATGATTAGTGATGTTGAGCATCTGCATGTCCTCTTTGGAGAAGTATCTATTCAGGGCCATTGCCCATTTTTCAATTAAGTTGTTTGTCTTCTGGTAAATTTGTATAAGTTCTTTATATTCTTTTGGAAATTAATCTCTTATCACATGTATCATTGGCGAATATCTTCTCCCATTTAGTGGGTTGCCCTTTCATTGTGTTGGTGGTTTCCTTTGCTCTGCAAAAACTTTTTAGTTAGATGTAGTCCCATTTGTTTATTTTTTCCTTTGTTTCCCTTGCCTGGGAAGATAAATTGGCAAAAATATTGTTACAAGAAATATCTGGGATTTTATTGCCTATTTTTTCCTCTAAGATTTTTATTGTTTCATGACTTACATTTAACTCTTTAATCCATTTTAAGTTTATTCCTGTGTATGGTGCAAGTTGGTGGTCTAGTTTCATTTTTTTTCATATACCTGTCCAATTTACCCAACACCATTTATTAAAAAGACTATCTTTACCCCATTGCATGTTCTTGCCTTCTTTGTCAAATATTAATTGACCATAAAGGTGTGGGTTTATTTCTGGGATCTCTATTCTGTTCTATTGATCTATATGCCCATTCTTGTGCCAATACCATGCTGTTTTGGTTATTATGTCCTTGTAGTATCGTTTGATGTCAGGTATTGTGATACCTCCAACTTTGTTCTTTCTCAAGACTGATGAATCTCTTTGGGATCTTTTTTGTTTCCATATACCTTTTTTGAATATTTGTTCTAGATCTGTGAGATATGCCATTTGTATTATGGGAATTGTGTTGAATCTATAGATTGCTTTGGGTATTATACACATTTTAATGATGTCAATTCTTCCTATCCATGAACATAGCATATGTTTCCACTTATTTTTATTTTCCTCAACTTCTTCAATATCTTATCATTTTCCAAATACATGTCTGTTAACTCCTTGGTTAAATTTGTTACTAGGTACCTTATTTTTTTTTTTGTTACAATAGTAAATAGGATTGTTTTCTTAATTTCTCTTTCTAATTGTTCATTATTGGTGTATAAAAATTCCACTGAGTTCTGAATATTAATTTTGTGTCCTGCTACATTGCCAGATTCATTTATCAGATCTAGAAGATTTTTTGTGGAATCTTTATGGTTTTCAATATGCAATATCATGGCATCTGTTAATAATGACAATTTTACTACCACCTTTGTAATTTGGGTGCCTTTTATTTTATTTTATTGTTGTCTGATTGCTGTTGCTAATACTTCCCATACCATAGTGAATAAGAGTGGTGAAAGCAGATATCCTGTCTTGTTCCTGATCTTTTTAAAAAAAATATATTTTTATTGATTTCAGAGAGAAAGGGAGAGGAAGAAAGAGATAGAAACATCAATGATGAGAGACAATCATTGATCCGCTGCCTCCTGCATGCTCCACATTGGGGATTGAGCCTACAACCCGGGCATTTGCCCTAACTAGGAATTGAACCACGACCTCCTGGTTCATAGGTAGATGCTCAGTTACTGAGCCCTTGGCTGGGCTTGCTCCTGATCTTAAAGGAAACACTTTTATTTTTTGCCCATTGAGTATGATGGTGGTGGTGGGTTTGTCATATATGACCCTATTGATAATTATTTTAGTTAAGTGAGAACATTATCCTTTTTCACTATCTCTCAGTGCTAATTCTTGTCATTTTATCTTTTTATTAAATTAATTGGGGTGACATTGGTCAACATGAACATATATGTTTCAGGTGTGGTTTTCTATGTTACAAGATCTATACATTGCATCTTGTGCCTGCCACCAAAAGTCAAATCTTATCCTGTCACCATATATTAGGACCTTCTTCTTCCCCCACCCCCTTCCTTCTGGCAATCACTACATTGCTGTTTGTATTTACGAGTTTCAGTTTTATATCCTACAAATAAGTGAAATCATATAGTTCTTAGCTTTTTCTGACTGACCTAACTCACTTAGCATAATATACTCAAGGTCTATCCATGTTGTTGTAAATGGCACTATTTCATCCTTTCTTATGGCTGAGTAGTACTCCATTGAGTATGTGTACCACATATTCTTTATACAGTCCTCCATCACAGGACACTTTGGTTGTTTCCATGTCTTGGCCACCGTGAATAATGATGCAATGAACATAGGGGTGTATAAATCTTTTGAATACATGCTTTCAAATTTTCTGGGAATATACCCAGAAGAGGGACTGCTGGGTTGTATGGTAGCTCTATTCTTAATTTTCCGAGGAATCACCAGACTGCTTTCCATAGTGGTTGTACCAGTCTACATTCCCACCAGCAGTGAATGAGGATTTCCTTTTTTCCACAATCTCTCCAACACTTGTTGTTGCTTGTCTTATCGATAATGGCCACTATAACAGGTGTGAGGTGGTATTTCATTGTATTTTTGATTTGCATTTCCCTAATTTCCAGTAAGGCTGAACATATTTTTATATATCTATTGGCTGTTCACATGTCTTCTTAGGAGAGGTGTATTTTCCGGTCCTCTGTCCACTTTTTGATTGGGTTTTGTTTGTTTGGCGTTAAGTTTTATGACTTCTTTATATATTTTGGAAGTTAAAACTTTGTTGGAGCTACTATTTGCAAATATCATCTCACATCTGCTTGGCTACCTCTTTCTTTGATTGTCAGTTACTTTTGCTTTGTAGAAGCCTTTTAGTTTGATACAGTCCCATGCACTAATTTTTCCCTTTACTTCCCTTGCCTTTGGGGTCAAGTTCATAATACGTTCTTGTGGGAACCATGCCAGGGTCCCCACATAGTCAAGGCCAATGGGAGCACAGAGGCCTTGCTGTAAATACACCAGAATGGTCAAGGCTTTTTTGAGCATGAGCCTAATCAGGGTGCCCAAGGCTAAGATACCATCAGCAATCAAGACCACAGAGATCACAAAGTACGCTGTGCCCTTCTGAAACCCAAGTGATTGATGTCACTGTTGGCAGCTGGCCTTCTTTGTCTCTGAGTAATATACAGGTTACTGACCAGCTAGAAAACAGCTGGGCAGAGAGAGGCTAGAGAGCTCAGAGGGTCAGGGCATGAGTGGGGGGTGGGAGGCAATGAGGGGATAAGGATACATATGTAATGTTTTAATCAATCAATCAATCAATCAATAAACTAAAAAGAGTGGTGGCAGGCACAGAAAATGTAGCTCCTATGTGTGCAGGAGAGAGGAGCACTCAGATGGAGCTGAGAGCTGATATTGCTACAATGTAAGGATAAGAGCTCATAGAGAGCTCAGATATAGCTACCATGTTAACCAGCAAGTCTGCTGAGAGGGAAACTTAGAGGTAATTACTATGTGAGGCTACAGAGACCAGCTAGTGTACTGGGCAGGGGAGACAGAAGGTGCTGAACCAGAAAGGCTGGAGAGGCTACTGAAGCTGAAGCTCTAAGGGAGAGCTCAGGTACTATCTATATATATATAAAGAGCCAAGGGCCATCGCAACCAAACGGACGACCAAACGGACGACTGAACAGGCTGCGTGGGGTGACCAGGCCAGCAGGGAGGTTAGTGAGGGACTACCAAACAACTGAGCATCAGGCTGCATGGGGCAACCAGGCTGGCAGGGGCGTTAGTGAGGGATGATCAAACGACTGAGCAGCAGGCTATTTGGGGAGACGAGGCCAGCAGAGGGGGGCAGAGGGGTGACCAGGCCAGCAGAGGGGGGTAGTGAGGGGTGACCAGACTGGCAGGGGAGCAATTGGGGGTGACCATACCTGCAAGGGGGGCAGTAAGGGGGACCAGGCCAGCAGGTAAGGGCAGTTGAGGGGAACCTGGCCTGCAGGGGAGGGCAGTTGGGGCAACCAGGCCGGCAGAGGAGGGCAGTTGGGGGTGACCAGGCCTGCAGGGGAGGGCAGTTGGGGGCAATCGGGCCGTCAGGGGAGCAGTTAGGCATCGATCAGGCTGGCAGGGGAGTGGTTAGGGGGGATCAGGCTGACAGGCAGAAGCGGTTAGGGGCAATAAGGCAGGCAGGCAAGCGGGTTAGGAGCCGTGGTCCCGAATTGTGAGAGGGATGTCCAACTGCCGGGATATCCTGAGGATTGGGCCTAAACCGGCAGTTGGACATCCCTTGAGGGGTACCGGGTTGGAGAGGGTGCAGGCTGGACTGAGGGGACCCTCCCCCTGTGCACGAATTTCATGCACTGGGCCTCTAGTTGCTATATAAAGCTAGGGGTCTAGAAGTAGCATGCAGATGCTCAGATAATAACTGTGGGTAATAAGACTGATGCTGCTTTATGGGAAAGATATGTATTAACTAGCCAGTGTCTGGCTGCCTGCCTGTATGGACTTTGCTGTGAAGAATTGTCTTGTCTGTTGGCTATGTGGCCACTGGCTTCTGCAATAAAGACTCTTTCTTATGTACCCACAACCTCTCATGGTTTCTCCGTCTGTTCCATGGCCGAAAACTGAATTGTACTCAGAGCAGCAGTGCTCCTGCAGAGCTCCTGCTGTCTCTGACAGTTCTCTACAACCAAGGTCCATAAGTTTGGTACCTATATTTTCTTCTATGTAACTTATTATTTTAGGTCTTATATTTAGGTCTTTGTTCCATTTTGCATTAATTTTTGTATATGGGAATAAACTGTAATCCAGTTTCATTCATTTACATGTGGCTTTCTAGTTTACCCAGAACCATTTATTGAAGAGACTATCTTTACTCCATTGGGAGTTTCTGGCTCCTTTGTTGAAAATTATCTGTCCATATACATGTGGTTTTATGGCTGGGATCTTTAGTCTGTTCCTTTTATCTGTGTGTCTGTTTCTCTGTGAAAACAATGCTGTTTGATTATCATAGCTCTGTAGTATAATTTGAAGCCAGGTAGTGTGATACCTCCAGCTTCATTCTTTTTCCTCAGGATTGCTTTGGCTATTCAGGGTCTTTTGTCATTCCATAAAAATTTGATTATTTCTTGTTCTATTTCTTTAAAAAGTGACATTGGGATTTTGATAGGGATTGCATTAAATCTATATATTGCTTTGGGTAATATGACCATTTTAACTATTTTGATTCTTCCAATTCCATGAACATCAAAATATTTTCCCATTTTGTTGTATATTTTTCAATCTCTTTTAATAATGCTTTGTAATTTTCAGTATATAGCTCTTTCAAATACTTTGTTAAGTTTATTCCTAGATATTTTATTGTTTTGGTTGCAATTTCAAAGGAATTTTTTTTTCTTCATTTCTTTCTCTCTAGTACCCTCTGCATCATTTCTAGATTTTTTACTTTGATATGACTAATTATTTCCTCCATCTGGTTATCTGGTTGGCTCTGTTTTCTATGCTCAATAGTTCACTCTTTTTTAAAAAAAATATATATTTTTATTGATTTTTTTACAGAGAGGAAGTGAGAGGGATAGAGAGTTAGAAACATTGATGAGAGAGAAACATTTATCAGCTGCCTCCTTCACACCCCCTACTGGGGATATGCCCGCAACCAAGGTACATGCCCTTGACCGGAATCGAACCTGGGACCCTTCAGTCCACAGGCCGATGCTCTATCCACTGAGCCAAACCGGTT
>NW_005361076.1:678815-704426 GCF_000412655.1 Myotis brandtii
GTGCTTTTCCGAATTAATGAGAGAAAACATTGATTCTCCTGCTGCCCACGAAGGTGGAAAGTGAAGTGGGGAGACATGTGGGGAATGAGCAAGGTTCCCTGTCTGGGGGTTCCAAATCTGCTGTTGGTTTCTTTCACCACTGACTAGAGATATACAGGGTGTCCCCCCAAAATGTATACACACTTTGAATACCTACTAATTCCAATGGTTTTAAGCATAAGAAAGGAACAACAATGGAGCTGTTATCTGTTAAAAGTGTGGGCACAAACAGGTAGTTGGACATTCCCTGAGGGGTCTCAGATTGGAGAAGGTGAAGGCCAGACTGAGGGGCCCCTTCTCCTCCCTACCCCAGTGCAGGAATTTCGTGCACCGGGCTACTAGTATATATATAATTTCAGAGAGGAAGGGAGAAGGAGAGAGATAAAAACATCAATCATGAGAGAAAATCATTGATCAGCTGCCTCTTGCGCACCCCTACCTGGGATCAAGCCCAAAACCCGGGCATGGATCCTGACTTAGCCTCACAAACCTGATCTCCTGAAGAAGTCTTTCTGCTATTTTGCACTAGATGGTGCTGAATCACAAGATTTTTGTGTCCGGTGATCTCCCAGTCTTGACCTCCAAGATTTCAATTATATAATACAGACACATTGCTTAGTGTTGGAGTTTGTTTTGCCCTCTCCATAATGGTGACCCCTGATCTCCTTGCAGTCTCATCCCAAGCACCCCTCCTGGGGATCAGTCATAGAGGGAAACAGCAGTTCTACTGCAACATCTCTTGGTTTACAGATAATATGCTCCTTGACCAGACTCCAAGAACAACAGGAGTTTTGGGAGTCCAAGTGGAGGTAGGCTCTCTGATTTATTTGTCTGAAAAAGCACAGCCCTGCCCAACAGAAACCGTGCTCTGTCAGGCATCTGCTTACTCAGACACTGTTTGCTCCCTTGCTGCTTGCCCTGTTGGGCTGACTTCCTGCAGCTGTC
This sequence comes from Myotis brandtii, assembly GCF_000412655.1. NCBI lineage: Eukaryota > Metazoa > Chordata > Mammalia > Chiroptera > Vespertilionidae > Myotis > Myotis brandtii. Next base: position 679,800 of record NW_005361076.1, read on the forward strand.
TGTTCCTCCTGCCCAAAGGAATTGCCTTCTAGAGCTGGCTTCTTCCAGTCTCTTGGCTGAGCCGTGAGCTCCCAGCTGCAGAGCTGTGTCTTTGGGCCATCTGCATTTTCCTCCCTTCTTGTTTCCCCATTTATTCCCATTGCCCACTTCTAGATGTTTCAATGCTTGGGTATCTCCAGAATGAGTCTATGTTGAGCAGGGATTTCTTTATTGAATTATAGTTGGTTAACTTGTTGACATTTCAGGGGGAGAGGACAAGGTATGCACTCATGCTGCCATTTCTTTGACATCATTTCCTGATTGACATTTCAAATAAAGGTGTAAATAGCCTAGTTAGATGGTCGCTTGCATCTCAGAGGCAGACTGCATGGCTGTATAACTTAAATCCTTTATTTGAACACCTGGGTGAGGACACAGGAACTGTCAAGCAGACACATTTTCCTCTTGAAGTCCCACTGGAAGCAATACCACAGCATTGAAGGGAAGACAACTACTGCAGATTTGTTCTACAGCAAAGACAGTTGATACTGAAAACCCTCCAAATATGTTTTCTGTTGCTTCTTTCTTCCCTAAGTTATTGGATTCATCTATAAATTATTGCCATTTCTGAACTGCATTTTTAATTCAGTCTGTCCCTTAATTTATTCCACCTGGGCATTTATTCTTTGAAAAAAGTAGGACTTTTTGCCCTAAAAGTAATATTTTTTTCCCTGTTATAGGAGGTAAGAAACTGAGAAATATATCTTAAAATTGTACTTGCTTTTTTAATTGTATATGTGAGTATTATCATTTTTTCCTTTTGTGTATATTTCTTCTTTACTCACTGAAATTCTAAATCCTTTAAAATAGCTGAGTATCTTAGTAATAGATTTTCTGTCAAATATATGATTCTTGTAAAGCCTGTCAAGATACAAAATGACTAAAAAAGAGCATTCTTTTAGTTAACTTGAAAAAAATAATTTTAGACTTACAGAAGTGCATGAATAGTACAAAGAATTCCTGTACACTCTTCACCAAGACCTCAAATGTTAATATGTTGCCACATTCTCTCCTGCTCACTCTCATGTTGTAGACATGATGCCTCTGTATTTCTAAAATTTTCAGTATTTCATTTTTTAAAACAAGGCTTTGTCTCATGAAATCATAGTACATTATATAACTCAGAAAATTAAAATTGATGTATCAGTATTATCTAATCTAAACATTTTTTTAAAAAACTTCATCTATTAATCTCATGTTCATTATAGCAAAAGAACAAGAAATAATTATTTTTTTCCTGGTTCAAGATTCAAATCACATGCATTTAAGTGTTATGTCTTTTAAGTCACCTTTAATTGGAAAGAGTTCATCTGTTTTCTTGTTTTTCATGACATTTATGGAGAGACCAATAATTATGTAGAATAATTGTCATGTCTTTTATTCTAATACTCTAGAGTATTAAATTATAAAATAACCAGGCATATAAAATCTTATTTGGACTTTTATGATCAAATGTATTAGTTTAATATCTGTGAACTCTCATTTAAGGCTTGCTTTATAATAGGCAGCTCACTCAACTGTGCAGCAAAATTTTATGATGTGTCACCTATGTGACAGGTATTCTTCTGTAGATATTAAGGGTAATAATTTCAATGAATCATGGTTACTGCCCCTGAACATCACATGGCTATATACACGATGGTACTTCTTTTTTTACTTTTGTAGACTTTCATTGGCTCCTTAATAAATGACCAGTATACAACATTTACTCTACCCTTAATGGTGTAGGCAATCTTCATTTCATTGACATTTTTTTACAAAGTTCAATTATTCTAATTTCACTTGGTGGAAAAGGTCATAGAGGCATGAGAAAATCTTTACAAACTTTGTTTTTCTATTAAAAATATACATTCTGATTTTTAAACTGGGATGCCAAAACTCCTTGTACCATCTTTGGAGGTGACATTGGTGGCAGTGACAGATTTAGCCTCTTGTTTCCTCACCTCGATCTAGAGACCTGGACATAATAAGGCTTGCTCACTCTTTGCACCTCTCTCTCTGTATGGCACCACTGAACAGTTTTCTGAACGTGGGCACACGTCCAGTTCACTTCTCCTTGAGCTTTTCTGAGTTAGGAAATGTGGTCAGTTGCTGCCACTAGCAGATTGGAATTATAGGCTTACCTGGGGCCTACTCATGAATCTACACAAGTATATTTCTAACTCTAGTACATAATATTTCTCTTCCCCTCCAATATTTTGAGAAGGAGATGTGCAATTCTTTTTTGTTTGTTATCTTTATGTTTTGTTAAGTAATTTGGTTTTACTTTAACCCAATATCAACCTTTTACACATAAAAGCAGTAGAAATTCTCATAGTAAATAAATTTGCTGAATGATCTGATGTGGAGGAAGAATAAATCTGTTAAATCACTATCTATATTTTTTTCAACAGATATTGGCAGATTTTTTGCTAATCCAGAGAGAAAGTGTTTTATTTTATTTATTTGATTTGGACATTGGTGTACAATTTGTTTGCTTAATTTTTTATAAATGGTTAAATATATGGTAAAGGGAAGAGAAATATTACAAAGAATACATAATTTGAAATAAAGAAAATTTATGTTAGTTACTATTGAAAGCTGAGTAATATAAATCCCAAAGGACATTATTCCTTATAAAACAAGTGTACATAATATTTGATTTATATACACATTTATAAATAGATCACCCCATTGACCTCTGCTTGGATATTCCATTAAACTGACTCTAAAATCTCTAGCATTTGAAATTTAATGTCAATATCAATTGTTCAAAACCATCAATCATTTAAATATATGAAATAATTATATAAAACAATAACTTTAAATATAGTTTATATATTTAAATATATATAAGATATATGTATATAGATTCAAATATGGTAGATATATAGATAGATATTTTGTCAATTATAAATGTGGATCATTTTATCAAATGGAAAATATATTTTATAGCAAGGAGAAAAACAGTATCAGAGTACTGATGGGAACATTAACCTGGTTTTTCTGTTTACTTATGAGACTTTCTCCCATCAGTAATTCATACAATTTAATATAACTGAGCAGCAAGACTATAAGAATTCAGAATATATTTAGGCAATACTTCTCATTCATTAAAATAAATTACTGCTGAACTCTTGTTGTAATACCTTCAAACTTATGACAAAAATTCCCAAATAGTAAATCATCCTTTAATTGCTATAGCAATTTTAAGGCAATAATGAAAAAGAACTCTAAATGTGATTAATGTGCTTAAATATTACTTTCTACTCTGAAAAAGAAAAATATATATAAGAGAATCAGCTCTCATATTTATTGAAAACCCAACATTTCTTCCTAGGGTATTTTTAAAAATATTGATACATTGTTTGAGAATTTTTAATGGTACCCTGTAGGGGAATTTGAGAATCTCTACCACTATTTAGCTCTAGGAATTTCTCTATATTCTTGATCTGAATTTAAACTACAAGTTTCTAGGCAAGTTTCATTTTTTCATTCGTCCTACTCTATATATAATGGGTTCTTCCAATATCAAGATTCATGTACACTTTCAATTCTGGGAAATTTTCATTCATATTTTCCACAAATATTATCAACCCAACATTTTCCTACCCTGTCATTCAGAAATATTAGAAAAATGTTTGGACTTTTGGATCTATATATGCCTCCCAAGTTTTCTTTCATGGTTTTCCTTTTTTTGTTGTTTTTGTTTTACATCTGTTTCAGATAATTGATATAGCTGACCTTTTGGCCTACTCATTTATTCTTTAGCTGTGGTCATTCTTCATCCTGTGTTCATTTAGGTAAAAGCCTATGCTAATATTTTTACTTTATTTCAACACTCTTTTCAAAAGGGCAAGATTTGTTTGTTTTTAATAACTATCATTTTATAACTTTTTAAATAATTTGTAACTAACATAATGATCATGATACCTGTTTATTGAAGATGTTAAGTACATTTATTTTTAAGCCTGTATAGGTTATTCTAATATTCCTAGTGCTCCAGTATAAGTGTTATCGTTTTTTGGGATATTTTTCCCCATGGCATTGGTGTTATTTAGATAATTGGTGCTTTAGGCTTGAGCATTCACTTTCCAGTGATAATTTTTTCTCTTGTCTCCTTATATGTATCCTGGATTGTGATTGCCTCCAAGCCATGCTATTAGCATCAGCTCTAGCATTAGGGCATCACATTGGCCATGTTTCTTTTTCTTTTTTAAAAAATAATTTTATTGTTTTTTTACAGAGAGGAAGGGAGAGGGATAGAGAGTTAGAAACATCAATGCGAGAGAAGCATGACCAGCTGCCTCTTTCACACCCCCTACTGGGGATGTGCCTGCAACAAAGGTACATGCCCTTGTCCGGAATCGAACCTGGGACCCTTCAGTCCCCAGGCCGATGCTCTATCCAGTGAGCCAAACCAGCTAGGGCAACATTGGCCATGTTTCTTAGGGAGACTTCAACTTCTGTTAGTTATAACTGCTTTTGTTTCTTTGATTCTTTTATTGTTTTACTGTGAGTGTTTATAGAAATGCCCTTCCATTTCTTGTTTTAAGTACAATTATATTTTTAAAATGTGCATGATATTAATACAAACAGACAAAATTCAATGTCTGTGAATTAAAAATCTGAACCATACCATCTTTGATGTAAATATGCTGTTTTTATAATCTCAGATTTCATGAATGTCATGACAGCATACTCCATGGCTTGTAAACTTTGACAAAGTTATTATTCATAACAACACTCCTGTCATTTTTTTCTTCCTAATTTCCTTTTGGCTGCTTCTCTTTTTTTCTTAGAATAGTGTATTCTGAGAGACAAAAAAACATCTATTCTAGTCATAGTTTTGACACTATCAAATTATGGAACATTAAGTTGATTACTTATTTCCCCACCCTTAAAACTGGGAAAGTATTAACTCTATCATAAATTTCTGAGATTATTTTGATTTTTAATGCTAGGTTGCTATAAATTTGTTCAGATCCTAGATAAAATACATTTAGGCCCCCAAAAGGTGAATATGCCAACAATTATTGATATTTTTAAGGGCCCTCTTAAAGACATCTGGGGGCTAGTAATTTTACTGACTTCTTTGCTTTAAAGTTGTATTCTGAAGTCACTAATCAAAGCATCAGTGAGTCCAGAAATAGTGATCTATATTGAAAATAGCAATGAATAAAATGAGAGCATGTGACATTTAATAAATACATATTAGTATTATAAATCTATATATAACTTCTGCATTACTTTGGTAAATTAATTAATATCTCTCATGCCTTACTCACCCCCATAAATTCCCAGTGAGATTGTTATGCTACAAAGCTTAAAATCTATAAGGCATTTGCCCGCCAATGTGGCTTAGTGGTTGAGCTTTGATCTATGAACTAGGAGGTCATGGTTTGATTCTTGGTCAGGGCATAGGCCAGGGTTGCATGCTTGATCCCCATTAGGGGCCGTGCACAAGGCAACTGATAGATGATTCTCTTTCATCATTGATGTTTCTCTCTCTCCCTCTTCCTTCCTTTCTCTGAAGTCAATAAAAATACATTTTTAAAAATTAATAAATAAAATGTATGAGGCATTTGATGAATTTTACTTTCTCCTCTTTCCTATTAAATTGACTAGATTTAATGTTCACAAGCTTTTCTTGATGCTGTAGATAAAAAGTCTGACAGCAATATGATTAATTTTCTGTTGTAAGGGCCATATTCCCTAACCCCTCTTCCCTCCAGTAATCACCATTCTGTTGTCTGTAACTATGAAGTAGCAATAGATATATTAGGTATCTGGTTTTTTGGGAGTACATAGACAGCATGGGCTTTTCACTTCACTGTATACCTTTCAGTGGTGGTGTATATTTGGACTCTGGTTAAAATTATAGGTACTTAGAGAGTTATTAAAATACACTTTTCTCTATTATGGTATCTATTTTCATTCAAGAGGCATTTAATATCTAGATTTGTTCTCCTGATGGGAATTTTTTATACTTTCCAATCTTTTCTTTATACTTCAATCAGTAGCTGTCTTCAAAATATAGTTCTAATTATGTTACTTCCTCACTCACAAATCTTTGTTATTCTGTTCCAAATATGTCTATAAAATTCCAACTCATTTTCAAAAAGACCCAGTTCAAATGCCTCTTCATTAATAAGGCAGGTCTTGAATCACATCCCACTGGGATCAACTTGCCTTTCTCATAGTTTTTATACAATGCGGTGTTATGGGCAAATAGCTTCATATCCATGAAGTTTCTTTATATATTGAAATAGTAACAACATCTCTGGTTGTTACATGCAATAGGTAAGTTGATGTGTGTAAAATAACAAGCATGGTTTGGCAGATATTAAAACTCAATAAACCAAGGCTATTAATATGTCGTATTATTACAACACACAATTATCTTTGTGTTATAGTTATTTGTGAACAAACGTGTCTCTTTCTATTAGCATATAAAGTCTTTTAAAATATTTATTGTTGGAAGTATTACATATGTCCCTTTCTTTACCCCTCCTAGCCCATCCCTGCCCCCTGAACCAGGCCTTCACCACCCTATTATCTGTGTTCATGGGTTATTGCATATATGCACACAAGTTCTTTGGTTGATCTCTTGCCATTCACCCACCCAGCCCTGCCTTCCCTCTAAGATTTGACAGTCTGTTCCATGCTTCTATGTCTCTGGATCTACTTGGTTCATTAGTTTATTTTGCTCATTAGATTCCACATATGAGTGAGATCATGTGATACTTGTCTTTCTCTGACTGGCTAGGCAAATCAATCTGGTATAAAACAGTTCATAGAGCTTTTTGTGGCTCTGGAGTGGTAATGGTGAGAAGCCAGATTTTTCTCTGCTCCCCAGAAAGTCACAAAAGCAAGCTAAAAAATAGAGACTGCAAACAACCAAGAGAGCTAGCTGGCAGAGCCTAAGGGTCTCATTGTTGGTATAAGAGATGGTACAGCAGAAGATGGCAGAAATCTTATAACTATGAGCTCAGAGAGATAATATGTAAAGGTCAGGGCAGAAAATGCTTACAGCTGAGAGCAAAGCAGAACAATATATGTACCAAAAGATGCATGAGATGAACACATGAGAATCTAGAACCAGATGATCCTTCTCCTAACACATTCATAATTCTACATTAGCATTCTACATACACCCTTAATTAAATGCCACATCAGGGAAAATGAGGGGAAAAGTAAATTCTTTCCTAATGTAGAAAATCCTGAGAATGAAAAAATACTGAATTAACTATTTTACATAAATAACTAGATTCTATGTTTCCTACTAAGTTGGAGAGGGACTATATAGAGAGATAACTATAAATTATAGAAGCAAATGAATTGTTTACCTGAGTTGTGACCTGTGAAATTTGTATCTGGAACATACTATGTTTTGAAGAATAGAATTCCAAATTCCAAATGATTTTTTCACCAATTATAAGTTTGGGTAAACTTATAATATTGGAAAATCATTAAACACACATATACAGGTAATCGGTAAGTAATAGTATAGAATTGTCTAAAATTCAGTATAAAAATGAAAGACAGAGGTCCATGGTTTTTATTATTTCAAATATGGAACAATATTGTTATTATTAACTTTTAAAAATAAAATGTGTTTATATTTAAGGTTTGTAGCATGATTTGATATACATATAAACAGTGAAATTATTTCTACAATCAAGCTAATTAACATACCATCTCCTCACAGTTGTCATTTATTTTGTGTGTGATGAGAGTATCTGAAATGCTCTATTAGAAAATTCCCAGTGTTCAATACAATATTATTAACTATAGTCATCATGCTGTACATTAGCTCTCTAGATTTATTCATCCTAGATAACTGCAACTTTGTACTGTTTCACCAACATCTCCCCATTTGCCATATTTGCCCACTTCCCTGTAACTTGTAACTTATTTTTAATACTGGGATATATATTAGGTGAAGTATTTTTCAGATTTTTGAGATATAATTGACATATAACATCCTGTAAGGTCTACAATGTGTTGATTTGATGTATGTGTATATCGCAAAATGTTTACTATAACACTATTAATGATCTGTTTCCTCCTATAGTTAACATTTTATTTTTTGTGGTGAGACCTTTATAATTTACTCTCAGCAACTTTCAGGTATACAATATAGAAATGTTACCTGTAGTCATCATGCAGTACATTAGATCCCCAGGAATTATTCACCTTAGAACAGTGGCCGGCAAACAGCGGCTCGTGAGCCACATGCGGCTCTTTGGCCCCTTGAGTGTGTCACTTCCACAAAATACCAACTTCTGCTCATGGGCCACGAAGTTTCTTTTTTTGGGGGGGCCACGAAGTTTCAATCGCACTATATGTGCGCGCCCGCATGTGGTATTTTGTGGAAGAGCCACACTCAAGGGGCCAAAGAGCCGCATGTGGCTCACGAGCTGCAGTTTGCTGACCACTGCCTTAGAACCACCCCAAGGGCTCCTGCACTGTGAGAGGGCACAAGATGAGCTGAGGGACCACCCCCCCAGTACATAAATTTTGTGCACTGGGCCTCTAGTATAGAAATGTTACCATAGTCATCATGCTGTACATTAGATTCCCAGGAATTATTAAATTTAAAACAGAAAGTTTGCACCCTTTGAGCACCTTCACCCATTTCTATCCCCTGTTCACCTCTGGTGACCACCAACTTATTCTCTAAGATTTTTTTATATGCCACATATAAATGAGATCGTATAAAATTTGTCTTTCTCTCTGTGACTTTTTCACTTAGCATAATTCTCTCAAGGTTCATTAATGTTGCAAATGGCAGGGTTTTCTTATTTAATGGCTGAATAATATTCCATTGTACACACACTATATCTTACTATCCATTCATCTTTCAATAGACACCTAGGTTGTTTCCATGCCTTGGCTATTATATATAGGCTACAATGTAAATGGGGTGAAGATATCCCTTCAAGATAGTGATTTCATTTTTTCAGATATACACACAGAAATGGGATTGTTGGATCACATTTCTATTTTTAATTTTTTGAGGCACCTCCATAGTATCTACACCAATTTACATTTCTACCAATGGTGTTCAAGGTTTCCCTTTTCTCCACATCATTGAAAACACTTTTTATCTCTTGTCAGTTTGATAATAACAATTTTAACTGGTGTACAATGATGTATAATTATAGTTGGATTTTAATTTCCCTGGTGATTAGTGATGTTGAGCATCCTTTTATATACCAGTTAGCCATTTGTATATCTTCTTTGAAAAAATTCTTATTCAGTTCCTCAGGTCAGTTTTTAATTAAATTTTATATGCTTTTATTTTATTACTAGTGGCCCAGTACACAAAATTCGTGCACGGAGGGGGGGGGGTCCCTCAGCCCAGCCTGCACCATCTCCAATCAGGGACCCCTTGAGGGATGTCCGACTGCCGGTAGGTAGAGGTGGCAGTTAGGGGCAATCAGGCTGGCACACAGAGGCAGTGAGGGGTGATCAGGCTGGCAGGGGGGATCAGTTAAGAGTGAACAGGCAGGCAGTCAGATGAGCGATTAGGAGCCAGCAGTCCAGGATTGTGAGAGGGATGTCCTATTGGGCCTAAATCGACAGTCAGACATCCCAGGAGGGGTCCCGGATTGGAGAGGGTGCAGGTTGGGCTAAGGGGACCCTCCCCCATGCACAAATTTCGTGTACCAGGCCTCTAGTAATTTATAATACTGTTAATCTTTTGCTTTGCTTTACGTTAAACCAAATAATTAAAAGTACAGAGTACTGTTGTACAGGCATTAGATGTCCATAAATCTTTGGAAGAAGTTTATGTGACATTAAAAATAACAAGAGAAACTACTGATATGTTATTCTACTCAGTATTTCAGCTAATATATCAGACAGGTCTTAAAAATCTCTCAGACACTTAACAATAATGATGATAAGTTTAATATATATACACACACACACGAGAAGATGATAAGATATTAAAAATGGCTTTTATTTTTTTTAAAAGAACCAAAAAAACCCAAAGAGGGCCCTTTAAATAAGTTACAATCAAACAAGATTTATGGGACATGAAGGAGTGAGTCATGGTAAAGAGGCCATCACAAGTGCAAAGTCTGAGATAGGAACATTATTGAGATTTTACAAATAAAGATTAAGTTAACTGTTTTAAAGCCTAATTCTAATTAGAAGCAGAGACAGATCATAAGTACAGTCCCTAGATTTCCAGTGCAATGTTCTTTCCTTCCTATGCTTATCAACCTCCGTTGTTGGTAAAGTATCAATGTGCAATTGTCCAGAAGGCAATTAGAGAACTAATCCTAGAACAGTGTATTTAGAAATTATAACAGTTAATGAGCAAAGAAACTGGTAGAATGGGTGAGCTCTCTTGACAGATAATTGCCTCCTTAGACTAGCTAACATCTAGAAATTTCCAGCTAGAAATTGATGAAAAGTTTTACAATTTGAATAATTTTAATCCAATCTTGAAAATTGGCTCTGAGACATTTTTTTCCAGCATCAGGATGACAGAATGATTTGGCATGGACCTAACTGTAACTCTTCTTTTTGTTAAATTAAGAATTCCACAAGGAAAATACACGCAGTATAATATAATAGTTTGGCAGATTAATTCATTTTCCTTTATTTAAAAATATTGAATTCAATAGTTTTGACATTTAAAAGATATTAAGACACTAAATTCACCCCGTGTCTAAAATGAAAAATATTTTAAAAATAACAAAAGTTGGTGAGGATGTGAAGCAACCAGAACGTTCATATACTACTGGTGGTAGTTTCAATTGGCACAAGGAATTTGGAAAGTTGTATTTGTTAAAGACAAATGTATGCACAAGCTATGACTCCTCTCTATACATAACAGTGTGTCTATATTCACCAAAAGAAATGTTCAAAAATGTTCATGGCAGCACTATTCATAGTAGACCCAAATTTGAAATTACCCAGGAATCTATCAAGAGTATATATCACTTCTCAGCATTTTGGCTAAGATCAAGTGTGAAGAGTACATGAATAACTATATTGTAGTATTTTTAGAAATGCAAAACATATAGCCATGGAAGAACTTAGTGCACCAAACAATGTAGATGGACCTCATTTCACCCCTGCTACAACATGCCCTATAAATTATCTCATGCTTTATTTTTTTATTTATCACTTATCATACTCCAACATCTATGTATTTAGCACATTTATTATCACTTTCCCCATGGAAATGTAAGGTCAGTGTAAAGAAAATCAAATGTTAATTCACTTTTCTGCCTCAGGATATATAAGTGTTCTGGCACAGAGGAAAGTCTCAATAAATACTTCTTAAATGAGTGAATACTGTATTCTTATTTCTAAAGAATCTGGACACAAAAGAGTAGAAACTGCATGAATTAATTCATATTAAATTCAATTATAGACAAATCTAATCTATGATTTAAAAGTCAGAACATAGAGGCGAGTGCTGGAGGAGGAGTGACTGGAAGGGAGCTTGATGGGCTACTGGTAATATTCTGTTTTCTAATCTATTCTCTCATGTCATGTTTGTAAAAAGAGGTCAAGAGTATACTTAATTGGCAGTATATATATGAGTCATGCACATTTTTCAAAAAAAATGAAACAAATATACAAAGATAATCCAATAACTATCATACAACCACCAACTAGCTTAAGATATAAAACATTATTACACTATAGATGAAGGCTCCTGTGTTCTTCTTCCTGAAAATATTAGCCTTTCTCCCCTCCCCTCATCTTCCAAGGGTTACAATTGTGATTTGGAGTCAGCCTCCATAAGTTCAAATGCAAGTTATAACACCACTGTGACCTTAGTTATCTTTTATGTGCCTCATTTTCCTTATCTACAAATTACAAACAATAATGGCGTTCAATTCAGAGTGTTGAAGTAAAGACTGAAGGATTAATTGTTTGTATACAGAGTATTTAGACTAGCCTTACATGAAATAGAACTATAAGTTCTATTACTAATCTGCAGTGGGTATTTTTCTTTTTTTAATGTTTTTTTAATCGATTTTTAGAGAGAGAGGAAAGGAGAGGGATAGAGAGATAGAAACATCTGAAATATCATGAGAGAGAAATATCATCATGCCCCCCTCCACACTGGGGATCAAGCCTACAACCTGGCCATGTACTCTGACAGTGAATCAAAACTCGAGTTCTTGGTTCCTGGGTAGATGCTCAAACACTGAGCCACACTGGCTGGGTTGAAGTGGGTATTTTTTTCTTACTCATTCCCATACAACCTTTATCATTTAATCCTTTCATAAGTATGTATCTTTATAGCTATGCATGTGAGCACATGTGCCCACACACATACACAGATATTATCTTGTTTGTATGGCTTAGAACACAATATCTTTGGTAAAAATGAAAACATTAGAAATAGTATCATAAAGTATGCATTCTTCTGCAACTTTCTTTTTTTAAATTTTTCAATTTAAGTTGATATACAATATTATATTACTTTCAGGTGTATACCCCAGTGATTAGATATTACAAAATATATTAAGTGATCATCCAAAAAAATCTCATACACATCTGACACCATATATAGTTATTAGAATATTATTAACTATATTCCCTATGCTATACTTTAGATCCCCATAACTACACTATAACTACAAATTTGTACTTCTAAATCTTTTCACCTTTTTCATCCATTCTCCCAACCTTCCCTCCCATATGGCAACCATCGAAATGTTCTCTGTATTTATGAGTGTGTTTCTGTTCTGCATGTTTGTTAATTTTGATTTTAGATTCAATTGCTGATAGATATCTATTTATTGCCATCTTATGGTTCCTATTTTTTATCTTTTTTTACTTCTTTTTAAAGAAGACTCTTTAACATTTTATATAATATTGGTTTGGTGGAGAAAAACTCCTTTAGTTTTTTCTTATCTGTGACGCTCTTTATCTGACCTCCAATTCTAAATGATAGCTTTGGGGGCAGAGTAATGTTGGTTGTCAGTCCTTGCTTTTCATCAATTTGAATATTTCTTTCCACTCCTTTCTGGCCTGCAAAGTTTCTGTTTAGAATCAGTTGACAGTCATATGGGAACTCCTTTGTAGGTAACTAACTGCTTTTCTCTTGATGCTTTTAAGATGCTTTTACTCAGTTTCTCTTTAACATTTGGTATTTTAATTATGATGTGTCTTGGTGTGGACATCTTTGGGTTCATCTTATTTAGGACTCTCTGTGCTTCCTGGACTTGAATGTTTATTTCTTTCACCAGGTAGAGGAAGTTTTCTGTCATGATTTATTCAAATATATTTTCAATTTTTTGCTCCCACTCTCCTCCTTCTGTCATCCCCATGAGGCAAATGTTGGTACTCTTGATGTTGTCCCAGAATCTCCTTACACTATCTTCATATTTTTGGATTCTTTTTTTATTTTTGCTCTTCTGATTGGGTGCCTTTTACTTCCTTATATTCCAAATTCTTGATTTGATTCTTGGCATCATCTACTCTGCTGTTGATTCCCTGTAAATTATTCTTTATTTCAGTTATTGTATCCTTCATTTCTGACTTGTCCTTTTTTATGTTGTTGATGTTCTCAATAAGTTCCTGGAATTTCTCAATAAGTTTCTTGAGCATCCTCATAGCTATTGTTTTGAACTCTATATGTGGTAGTTTTCTTGCTTCCATTTCATTTAGTTCTTTTTCTGGAGATTTCCTCTGTTCTTTCATTTTTGACATGTTTCTTTGTCACTGCATTTTTGCTGCTTCCCTGTGTTTGTTTCAATGTATTAGGTAGATCTGCCATGTTTCTCAGACTTGGTAGAGTGGCCTTGTATAGTAGGTATTCTGTACCTACTATACAAGGCCCCGTAGCTCAGCCTCCCCTATCACCTGAGCTGGGCACACCAGGTGCACACTGTGTGAGCTGTGTGCACTGTCCTATTGTAGTTGAGATGTGGTTAATGGTGGCATCACTGGGAGGGTTTGACACTCAGGCCAATTGGCTATATGGACCAGCTGTGACTACAGTGAAAGAGCTGCTGAGCAGGAGCCAACCCTAGGGAGCAGGACTTCCATCAGTGGGGTTTTGGTGCTCACTGAGTCCACTCCTTGAGTGTGTTATTCATGGAGGTGGTAGTGTGTAATGCAGTGTGGTCAAAGGTGACCACTGAGTGCACTGGCTATGGAGCCTCCCAAGAGGTGCAAATTCAGCCACTGCCTATGTCCTACCTTGAGCCATCTGGCACAGGCTACAGAGTGATCTGCAGATGGCTGCTACTTGTGTTGGGCTTGGACATGCCCAGGAGAGGACAAGCTGTGAACGAAGGGGGCTTCCACTAATTCCAGGCCTGGGGCCACTTATTGAGAGGTACAGGGCACACTGAGGCCAGATGCTACTTGTTTGAGAGATTTTATGAAAGTTTGAAGCATGGGGCCAGACAAGCCAGTTGTACGAAAAAGCTACTGGAAATGGCTAGAATGAGCTTGTAAGTAGGGAGGGGTGGGGTCTGAGGGAATCAGTAGGGCGGGGAGAAAAGTGTGATCCAAGTTGATGGAGATTCAGATATGGCATCTACCTATTGGTTTTGTGGCGATGAGGGCTGTCTGGGAGAAAGCGACCCTTCCAGCCTTCACCCTAATTCCAGACAAGTTAGCTCCTCCCCAAATGTCCCACATTCCTTTCAAGCTGCTGCCCCAGTGCTGGAGCTCATCAGGAGTGAGGCCAAGTAAGTTCCTATGCAGGCCCTTTAAGACAAATGCCTGGGCTCCAACAGTCTCAGTGTTACTCTGCTTCATTCCCCACTGGATTTTATAGCCCAAAGTTTTGGGAACTTCTCTTCCTGACACTGGAACCCTGGGCTAGGGGTCTTTTTGTGGGGCTGGAACACTTTGCTCTTCAGGGAAACCTCCACAGCCACAATATCTCTCCTGATTTTATTTTTTGTTAATCCTTACCTGAGGATATTTTTCCATTGATTTTTAGAAAGAGTGGGAGGGGAAGAGCGATAGAGAGAAACATCAATGTGAGAGAGACACATCAATTGGTTGCCTCCTGCACACACCTGGACCAGGGCCGGGGGTTGAACCTGAAACCGAGGTATGTGCCCCTATCTGAATTAAATGTGGGACCCTTCAGTCTGAGGGACTACAATCTGTGCACTGAGCAAACCAGCTAGGGGTTTCTCTTGATTTTAAACTGTCACAAATGGGTGTAGGACAAGCCCATTCTAGTGCAGTGATTCTGCTGCATATCTTCACCCTTCCTACTATTCTTGTGCTTCTTCTTAATTCCCTAGTTGTAGGACTTCCGTTCAGCTAGATTTCAGGTGGTTCTGAGTGATGGTTATTTTGCATTTTAGTTGTAATTTTGATGTGGTTGTGGGAGGCCACAAATACTGCATTTACCTACATTAACATCTTGACCAGACTTTCTTCTGCAACTTCTTAAAACAATATCATGTTTGTGAAGTTTCAACCAAATTGTTAGACTTAACTGTAGCTCATATACCAAAATTTATTTAAACATTAACAATTAATTTAAATGTTTTATTAAGCTACACATCTAGGATTGAAATAATTGGCATTTTATCTACTGTATAATGTCATTTTCCCCCAAAGTAGTTGTCTCAATTTATATTCCAGCAACCAAATGATAAAATTTTCTACTGTTCTACATCTTTGCCAAAACTTGATATTACCAGACTTAAAATTTACCATTATTTTGACAGGAATGAAATAATATCTCACACTATTTTTAAATTGAATTTATTGAGGTGACATTGGTTCACAAAACTATACAGATTTAAAGTGTACAACTAAGAAAACATCATTTGTACAATGAACTGTGCACCCATTGCCCAAAGCAAAGTCTTGTTCTGTCTCCATTCCCCCTCTTTGCTTACCTCACCCTACCCTACCCCTAATCTTTATACCTTCTTTCATCCAGCCACCAATCTCCCTCTCCTCTGACAGCTCCCAATTTGTTCCATGTATCCATGCCTCTGTTTCTATTTAATTCCTTGATATGTTTTGTTCATTTGATTCCACCTATAAGTGAGATCATACAGTATTTGTCTTTCTCTGACTGGCACACTTTGAGATTTTGTATCTCCAATTATTTGAGAGGTTCATCATATTGTCTTACATGTATGGATTTTTTTCTTTTTCTTATCCCGTGAATTGCTTATTAAACTGTATTGCCCATTTCCCCATTTGTTTATATGTATAATTTTATTTCTAGAAGTTCTTCAATATTTGCTGTACTAATTCCTTGGGGATCATATATGTTGAAAATCTCCGTGTTAAGTCCACAGTTTATATTTTCCATTTTTAAAGTGACTTTTGACATTCTTTGTATATAAATATAAGTATACATTCACACATTGTTGCATATTTTGGTTAAGGAATCCTTTACATTTCTTTTACTCCTTGAGTTGAAAAATTTCTTCAACAATGCATATGAAACATATAAAAGTTTTATTTCTTATGATTAATTCTTAATATATCTGAAATTGAGTTTTATTTACAGTGTGAGGTAGGGAATCAATTGCAGTTCTTTCATATAAATAATAAATTGTTCTAGCATCATTTATTAAAAAACCTATCATTTCTTTAATGACCTGCAATGGCCACTCTGTCAAATATCAAGTTTCTATGGAAGTGTAAACTTGCTTCTATGCTATCTATTACGCTATAGTGGGCATTTTATAAAAAAAATTGATTTGATTAATATTAAAACACTATAGCTATAATTCTCCAGAATATCAAGATTCAAATTAGATTTTTTATTCAGAAGAATCTGTAGAAATATGTGTTTATGTTCCCAGGCTTAAAATATTAATGAGTAAGTGCTGTTTTGTATAGTAGATATAACCTCTTGCTTCCAATTAACAGCAATCCTATATAATAAAAGACTAATATGCAAATAGACTGAACGGTGGAACAACTGAACAACCAAACAACTGGTCACTATGATATGCGCTGACCGCCAGGGGGCATGTGTGGAACATGACGGACATTGGCCTTGGCGGGATGGTGGAGCAGGTTAGCAGGGGGGCCAGACCAAGGCGGAGCACTGGTCGCTGTCATTGGGGCAAGCCTCTGGTGGTTACTGAAAATTCTGTGCTCCCATGTGTCTCGGTCCCACCTGGCACTTGCACCTGCTGTCGGCACTGGCCTCGCTTGCACCCGCCGCCAATTGCACCCACTGTTGGTGGCCGGTGCCAGTCCTGATCACTCAGCACCATCAGGAGCTGCTGGCCCTGATCACCCCTGAGGGCTTCTCCACCTCCCCCTGCTCCTGAGGGGTGATTAGGGCAGCAGCCGCTGCTCTCACCCACTGATGGTGCCAGCCCCGCTCACACCCACTCCTGACACCAGCCCCAATTGCTCCACATTGTCAGTGGGTATGAGTGGGGCCAGCGTCATCATCGTGTGGGAGCTGTGGCAGAAGGAGCAGGGCTTTGGGCAGCTAGGGGACTGGGATCACAGTGAGTGGGGCTGGGTGGTGGCACGGAGGATGGGCCAAGACCCGCCCTGTGCCTACCGCAGCCTTGTGGCCCACAATTCCTTTCAAGGTGCACAAATTCCTGCATTGGGCCCCTAGTCCTAATACATAAAAACCCAAGGTCTGTAACAACCTACTGAAGTTTTGACTGAACACAGGAAGTCAGTCCTGCAGTCAGTGTTAGGTTGCCGTGGTAACCCAGCACTGACTGCCACCAGTGTGGGTGCAGGGACCCAGTACTGACTACTGAGGGGGTTGCAGATCAGGCGCAGAGAGAGGCAGGGAGAAAGAGGCAGGGTCTGATCCACAGCCTCCGTGACAGCTGTTGATCAGCCATTGCCTCTTTCTTTCTCTCTGGGCTTCACCAGCAGTCTCGCCTCTCTTTCTCTTTCTCTCCAGGCCTCTGCAGGGGCTGCTGATCAGCCCCACCTCTCTGATCAGGTCTGGAGATAGGCCTGGAGATGCTTACTGGCATAGAAACTGACCAATCAGAACCAAATCTGGGTGAACTGTGAGGAGCCAATGGCTGCCTAGGAGGCGGAGCTTTTGATGCTGAATGGCATAGAAACTGACCAATCAGAACCAAATTGGTTGGCAGGGGAGGGCAGTTGGGGGTGAGATCAACCCTGCAGGGGAGGCAGTTAGGGGTGATCAGGCAGGCAGAGGCAGTTAGGGGCAATCAGGCTGGCAGGGGAGAGCAGTTGGAAGCAAGATCAGGCTGACAGGGGAGGGCTGTTGGGGGCGAGATCAGGCCAGCAGGGGAGAGCAGTTAGGGGCGAGATCAGGCCATTGGGGAGGGCCATTGGGGGCGAGATCAGGCTGGCAGGGGAGGGCAGTTGGGTGGCGACCAGGCTGGCAGGGGGTGGCAATTGGGGGCAATATCAGGCTGACAGGGGAGAGCCATTGGAGTTGAGATTAGGCTAGCAGGCAGAGAGGTTAGGGGCAATCAGGCAGGCAGAAGCAGTTAGGTACGATCATGCAGGCAAGCATAGAGGTTAGGGGCAATCAGGCAGGCAGAGGGGTTAGGGGCAATCAGGCAGGCAGGCACAGGCAATTAGGGGCGATCAGGCAGGCAAGCAGGTGAGTGGTTAGGAGCCAGCAGTCCCAGATTATGAGAGAGATATCCGACTTCCGGTTTAGGCCCAATCAGGCTGGTAGTCAGACATACCCCAATGAGTCTCCAATTTCAGAGGGTGCAGGCTGGTCTGAGGGAACACCCCCTCCATGCACAAATTTTGTGCACCAAACCACTAGTTTTACATAAAAGCTAAACCCATAAGACCATGTTTCAGGAAAAGTGTGTCTGTGGTATAAAGGATCATATTTGGGGAAAAATGTGCATTGGGAGATAAATAGAATTTGCCAAAATTTTTTGAGCCAGGTAATTTGCATTTTTAAAATTACAAAGCTTTCATTTAGTGCAAATGAATATTAAATAAACATTAATCATTTCTTAGTCCTAGAAAAAAATAATTGGATCTGTTATACTATCATTTGCACTGAAATTATATTTTGTTCAAATAATAAAGCACAAAATTAACTTTATATGGCATAAAGGATACCGAACCTCCCACTTTAGATATCGTTGTTATATTTACCTATTTTTAATTTAAATTAATTAAATTTAATTTGTCCCTTTGTTATTGCTGGAGGAGCTCTTCATCCCCACCTGTTGCTCGTGGGAGTGGACTTTTTGTGACATTCCGAGAAAAATAATTTTCTGAGACTTGTAGCGGAGAATGAAATATTGCAGAAAGCTTTATTTCTACATAAATAAACTGGGATCAAACTGCTGAGTCTCCAAAGTCCTGTTTCCCTTTGTCCCCCCAAGGAAGAAGTGTAGCTGTGGCTTCAGCAGAGCAAGAATCAGAGCCAGTGTCCAGAGTTTTCACTCCATATTGGAGTAGTGCCCAGTCCAGCATCAGGCTAGCTTACGAGTGAACCAAGAGAGAGTATTTGGGGGATTGTGCATCCCCAAATTTTCAAGAGGTTGCAATGGCCCTGCCTATTCTAACCAATCCATAGCTCCCAAGGCTTAACTGACAGGTACTTTCCCTTTGTCATCCTGACTCATTGCACATGCATTTATCTCCCCTCTGTGGTACCCCTTTCCCAGTGATCTGCAGGGAATGGGCTGATGGTTCCCTGCAGAACACAAAGTAGCAGCTACCTGGTGAAGCTGCCTAAATGACATGCCTATAATGTATGGCTTCCCTTTGCTTTTTCCTATCTATATGTATAAAAGCCTAAGTGACCCTTATGACTGAATGACCAGAACAACCAGAATAACCAGTTGACCAGTCACTATGACACGCACTGACCATCAGGGGGCAGATGCTCAATACAGGAGCTGCCCCCTGGTGGTCAGTGCACTCCCACAGCCAACCACCTGCAGCCCTTCCTCCCAGGTCCCAATTGGGGGGGGGGGCAGCAGGCCAACCTTCCATGGTCCCTCCTCCTGGCCAGCGGCCCCCCAATAGGCCTTGATTGCCGGCCAGGCCAAGAGACCCCACCCATGCACAAATTCATGCACTGGGCCTCTAGTTATTAATAACTAGCTAATTACAAAGGTATCACCATGTCTAATAATATGGGATGTTTATGTATTGAGCAGATTTTCTTTTGAAGAGTCAAAATTGTATTTGCTTTTTTCATCCTGACTTCAAATCTTTTTAGAAAATGTTCCTGACAGATTTTTTAAATGATAAATATTTAGAGTATATTATTAATAGTCAAGGTCTTAAAATGTGCCCTAACGGGTTTGGCTCAGTGGATAGAGTGTTGGCCTGCGGACTGAAAGGTCCCAAGTTCGATTCTGGTCAAGGGCATGTACCTTGGTTGCAGACACATCTCCAGTAGGGGGTGTGCAGGAGGCAGCTGATCGATGTTTCTCTCTCATCGATGTTTCTAACTCTCTATCCCTCTCCTTAAAAGATCAATAAAATATATTTTTAAAAAAAGATGTTAAAATGTTATATTTATGTAAATTATGGCTAATATTAACTGGTTATGATAAGATATGCATTCAATAAATCAGTAAACAAATACAATTAGAAATGGAAGATGCATACCTTAAAGCAGTATGCATAAAAACCCAACAGAAGGCATTGATGGTAGTATGGCAAGAATTTTCCCTAATTGCAAGGAAACCTCTCTCTTGGACAAACCACTTTGAAACTTGTTTAAATGTCTTTCATTTGAAGATGCTTGGGACAACAGAATTTGATTGTCAATTGCCATACTCTCTAGAGAACTGAAAGGTTATCTGCTTGGGGGATGTCAACAATTTAAGAATAATTTTCTTCAAAGGTAGAAATATGTGTAATGGCACTGTCCTGAGGATAAACTAATGCAAAGGACTTAGAAAGATGCCAGGTAAACATAGTGTGTTGGGAGATATTACATGTTTACATCGATAGCATGATTTTTTTTGTAAACTTTTTTGAAGAAAAGAAATCTTAGAATTTGAGTGATCCTAAGTAAAAGAACACTTTTGATTTTAGCTCTCCTTTTGTTTGTACTATTTCCTTCCAAATTCATCTATGTAAATTTGGGAGTAGTCAGGAGAAGTAAACAATGAAATTATTTACATTTCCCTTAAAACTGCACAGTTAAAGATTTATTACATCAGATAAAATGTTTAAGACAAAATTTTCTACAATCAGAAAACTATTTCTTCTTGCTTTGATTTACTCTTCTAATAATAATTATAAATAGTTATACTGAAGCCGAGTGAATTTCTGTGAATCTAAATGCAATTAAAGGTATTCATAAATCTATATTATTGAATTTACTAGAAAATCCAAAGTGCTAAAAAGATGTAATTCTTTTTTTTAATATATTTTTTTTCAGAGAGGAAGGGAGAGGGATAGAGAGTCAGAAACATTGATGAAAGAGAAACATCGATCAGCTGTCTCCTGCATAACTCCCACCGGGGATGTGCCCGCAATCAAGGTACATGCCCCTGACCAGAATCAAACCTGGGACTCTTCAGTCCGCAGACCGACGCTCTATCCACTGAGCCAAACCGGCCAGGGCAGAAGATGTAATTCTTAAGTATACTAACCATTTTGTAAAGATGGTTGATATTGGAGACAACCAAGATGGTGGCATAGGTAAACACCTGTACTTGCTGCCTCTCACAGCCACATTAAAACAACAAAACTAGAAGGCAAAACAAATATCATCCAGAACAACAGGAAAGCTGTATGAGTGGAAGTTCTATAACTAGAAGGAAAGAAAAAAGCACATTGAGACTGGTAGGAGGTGCGGAGGTATGGAGGCGCACGCGAAACAGGCTGGCAACTGGGTGAGTGGTTGTCTTTCTCAATTGGGAGGTACAAGCTCCCGATTGTTCTGAACTCCAGTTCCAGGTTAGACTCTGAGGACCCAGACTCATATGGGGAGAAACCGGACTGTCTGCCACAGGCCAGGAAGGTCAGGGTGGCTTTCTCTCAGAGGTGCTCGCAGCGATCATTGTTCCTGCATGGGGCCATGGGGCACAGAGACCCGAGGACCTCTCTGGTGCAGGGCTGACTGGTAGCCTTTGCTGTTTGCTCCACTTTGGAGATTCCCTGAGACGCCGCCCCACCCAATTTACAACCCAACCCAAGCTGTGTGCAGTGGCTTTTGCATATGAATGGCCTGTCCTTTTGCAACCTAAAACCTAACAAACTGCAGCTGGGTTAGAGAGCTTCAAAGCTTCCAAAAGAAGGCCCAAGGCCCGGCAGCAGCAGCTTGCCTTGTGTCACAGCTGGGCCTCATCTGGGCACTTCCAAACCCCAAACAAAGAGGAGGAATCTGCAGATCTCTCTGTAGCTCCTGCTGGGTGGCCTCAGGCAGTGGCTGACTTTGCACCTCCTTGGAGATCCAAGAGCCAGTCTACCCAGTGATCAGTGTGAGACCATACCAGATTACTACAACTCTTATCCATAAGCGACACACTTAAGAGGCAGGCTCAGTGAGCACCAAAGCCCTACTGAAGCAAGTCCTGCTCCATAACGGTGTCTTCTGCGCAACAGATCTTCCAGTGTAGACACAGCTGGTAATCATAGCCAATTGGCCTGGAGGTCAATTCCTCCCAGTGATACCAACAGCAATCAAGGCTTAACTACAACAAGATTGTGCACACAGCCCACAAACAGGTGCACCAAGAGTGTCCAACTCAGGTGACTTGGGAGGCTGAGCCACTTGGCCCTATTGGACACCTAGCACACAAGGACACTCTATCAACACAAGGAAGCAGCCAAAATGCAGAGACAAATAAACATGTCACAAATTAAAGAAATAGAGGAAAGCAAACTACTAGATATAGAGTTCAAAACCACGGTTATAAAGTTACTCAAGAATCTTCTAGAAACTTCTGAGAAATTTAGTGAGACCCTCAAGGATATGAAAAAGGACCAATCAGAAATTAAGCATACACTGACTGAAATAAAGAATAATATACAGAGATCCAACAGCATACTAGAGGATCCCAACAATCAAGTCAAAGATTTGAAATACAAAGAAGCCAAAAACACTGAACCAGCAAAGCAAAAAGAAAAAAGAATACAAAAACATGAAGATAGTGTAAACAGCCTCGGGGGCAACTTCAATCATACCAACATCCGAATTATGGGGGTGCCAGAAGAAGAGAGAGAGCAAGATATTGAAAACCTGTTTGGAGAAATAATGACAGAAAACTTCCCCTCCTTGGTGAAAGAAATAGACTTACAAGTCCAGAAAGTGCAGAGAACCCCAAACAAGAGGAATCCAAAGAGGACCATACCAAGACACATCATAATTAAAATACCAAGGGCAAAAGACAAAGAAAGAATCTTAAAAGCTGCAAGAGAAAAAAAGGTTAGTTACCTATAAGGGAGTACCCAAACTACTGTCAGCTAATTTCTTAACAGAAACTATGCAGGCCAGAAAGAAGTGGCAAGAAATATTCAAAGTGATGAATAGCAAGAACCTACAACCAAGATTACTCTACCCAGCAAAGCTATCATTTAGATTGAAGGTCAGATAAAGAGCTTCACAGATAAGAAAAAGCTAAAGGAGTTCATCACCACCAAACCAGTATTATATGAAATGCTAAAGGGTATTCTTTAAGAAGAGGAAGAAGAAGAAAAAGGTAAAGATAAAAATTATGAACAACAAATACATATCTATTAACAAGTGAATCTAAAAATTAAGTGAATAAAAAATCTGATGAACAGAATAAACTGGTGAATATAATAGAATCAGGGGCATAGAAAGGGAGTGGACTGACAATTATCGGGGTTAAGGGGGCGTGGGGGGTACAGGAAGAGTTTGGGCAAAAATTGTACACCTATGGATGAGGACAGTGTGGGGGGGTAAAAGTGCATGGGGTGGGGTGGGAACCGAGTGGAGGGGAGCTATGGAGGGAGAAAAGAGGAACAACTGTAATAATCTGAACAATAAAGATTTATTTTTTTAAAAAAAGATGGTTGATATTGACTGGCAGTTTACCAGTAAACTCAAGAATAAACATTCTTTAGTAGATTAATTTACATAATAGAAATTGTTAGTTAACAATTTAAAGAGGAAAAGTATCAAGAAATCTGAATGGCAAAATCTTATAAAGGAAGAAAATATTTTATAAACCATTCAAGGCAGAATCTCAGATATATTTGTACACCTATGATAGTTGCAGCATTATTCCCAATAGTCAAGAGAATGTGGGGATAAGGACCCATATGTAATAACTTAATCAATAAAACAATTAAAAAGAAAAAAAAGAGATGGAAACAATCTAAATTTCCATCAGTTGATCAATAAATAAAGAGAATATAGTACATACATACAATGAAATGTTATTCAGTCTTTAAAAGGAAGGAAATTCTGTCATATGCAAAACATAGATGAACCTTGGAGGATTTCATGCTAAATAAAATAAGTGAGTCATGGAAGGATAATAGTGCATGATAACACTTATATGAGGCATCTAAAATTTTCAAAGTCATGGAAACAGAAAATAGAATAATGGCTGTCTTGGGCTGAGGGATGAGGAAGGTAACAATTTGTTGTTTGGTGGATGTAGAGTTTCAATCATGTAACATGAGGTGATTGGAATGCATTGCAACAACAATGTGCATGCAGTTGACAGTTGACATGGTACTATATGCTTGGAAGTTGTT
>NW_005361076.1:704464-746235 GCF_000412655.1 Myotis brandtii
TTTCTTTGCCAAAATAAAAAACTAAAGTAAAATAAAATTATATGTGTGATGCACACAGATTGTTTCTGAAGGCTATGTCTGAGATGTGGGATGTGAGAAGGGTTGTTGTAGTGATTTATACTTTCACTTTTTCCTGCACACACTTTTGGACATTTGATAATCTTAGAGAAAGATTTTCCTTAGAACAAAAATTCAGGCAAATTTTTTAAAAAACTAAATGTACAAGAAAAATTTTATGTTGATAAAATAAGGCTAAGGCATTTACAAATAACTAGCTAGAAACCTTTTAAAAATATTTCAAATACTGTAGCTGGAGGAATACATATGGCTCTTAGCCAATGAACTAAAATTCTGAAGGAAAAAAAATGTGTCCTAATACAAGATAAAAAAGTGTTGTTGAATCAAGTATTGTGAAAGGCAATATTAAGGAAATACTCTTATCTGAACTAAGCTGAAGATGAAAAGAAAATAACTAAAGTGAGACTTCCCCCAAGAATATTAATGCAGAATATGAAGTTCAATTATGTGGGTGCTGAAGCATTAGTGGCTGCTTTAGTCTACATACTATTCCAAGTGAACAGATGCAATTATTTAATGCTAACTTTCATCTTAATATCATAACATATAAAACTGCTAATGGGGTGAAATCTTGAAGTTAGTTTGGAACTAGTTCAAAGAGAAATACTTAATTGGAGTTAAATGTGATGGCAGAACACATAGTCACATTTAGCAACTATTCTGTAAAGAAGTTGTCATCTTAGTCATAAAGAGTCAAAGATTCCCAGATGAGGGAACATGTATGATAGACAATTAGATGGTTTCATAATGATGATAATAGCTAGCATTTCATGAGCATTTACTTTGTATCAGGCACTATGCCAGTGGTTCTCAACCTCCCTAATGCTGCGACCCTTTAATACAGTTCCTCATGTTGTGGTGACCCCCAACCATAAAATTATTTTCGTTGCTACTTCATAACTGTAATTTTGCTACTGTTATGAATCATAATGTAAATATCTGATTTGTAGGATGTATTTTCATTGTTACAAATTGAACATAATTAAAGCATAGTGATTAATAACAAAACCAATATGTAATTATATATGTGTTTTCCGATGGTCTTAGGCGACCCCTGTGAAAGGGTCGTTCGACCCCCAAAGGGGTCGCGACCCACAGGTTGAGAACTGATGCACTATGCTAAACTCTTCATTGCTTTATGTAACCTTAAGAACAACTGGGTACCCTATTCACAGATGAAGCATTGAGGAATAAAGAGATAAAGTAACACCCCTTAGATTATTTATTAAGGTCACACTGGAGCAGGACGCAAAACCTTAGGTGCATGGTAATTTGTATCATACAGACCTGGATAAATATCTTAACTGCTGTTTGCCTTATTTTTCACACCTGTCAAATGGGAGTAAAAATATAACCTATGTTTAATGCTATTATAAGGAATCAGTAGGATAATATAGGTGACAGGCACACAGTAAGCACTCAGTAAATAGTGACTTATTCATGTTTCTTTCTGAGATCAAGATTAGTCATTTACAAGAAGTCTCCAAGGACTTTTGACCTCAACACAAGTAGAAACTGAAAAGGCCTTCCTGAGCCACAAGTAAATATAAGTTTCTTGGAAACATATCTTAGCTAATAACATACAAGTAATTCTGTATACATGGAAAAATAGCTGACTAAAACATGTAAACTGTTATTCTTTTCTAACGTACATTGCTTAAATGGGGCCAGAGATTCCTGGAATTGCCATATAATAATCTTGTTGTGAGAAGAGAGAGATTGGACTAATAAATGAGAACCACGCTTCTTAATAACATTTGTTGTGCCCTTTCTTCAAAAATAAGCTGCATATCTACATTGAGTGAAAACAATTGCCATTTGCTTATTATTTAATTTGTTTAGGAATCCAGGACCTTTTATTTATGGTAGAAAAATGCTCTTATAGAGACTAAGGAAACATGTATCTCTTTTTATCTCAAATAAGGTAAAAGGAACTGTCACTGTATTTAATTATAGATCCATGATTTCTGCCTCAGAAAAAATAAGATTCCCACCCTTTGGCAAAACATTTCCTATGATTTCACTGCAGAAAGTTTTTTATGGGCGAGAATTTTATCACTGACATCTGATCATTTAGTAAGGCAAGGGGATCTGAGAATCAAAATTGTTTTGATTATTCAGGATCCCCTCCTTCAGGTGGAGATAGTACCTGCATATTGCTTTTAATAGTTAGATTCAGGATAAAGGCTCTGTAAGAGCCTTTAACTGTTCTTGGCATCCTGAAACTTCTACCTCTTTATCATTAAAAAAATAAATAAATCGAAGTACAGGCTGGTAAAAAGAGAGGGAAAGAATCCCCAAGCCTTGGAAACATTCAGTACTTGTATTGGTACAAAAAGAAATGTAGAGATGACTGAAACTTCAATCCCAATCTGTTTAGGAATCCAGAGGTTTCTTGAAAAAGTTGTGGAGCTCACTTTCCTGCTACGTCAGATGAAGAAGAAACAATCTAGTAGCTAAGAAATAAAATAAATTGTTTTTAAAGTTTTTATATCAGAATAAAAGAAAAAATCCATTCAGTATAGTTAGTGTTGCATGAAAATATCATACTGAGCTGGTGGTTTTAAAGGCCTACCTCATAGCCATTAAAGTTTTTTGTTTTTTTTCTGGCCAAACAAATATTTATATGAAACTAGAGGCCCGGTGCACAGATTTGTGCACTGGTGGGGTCCCTTGCGTGGGTGCACGATCAGGGCTGGGGAGGGACCGCAGGAGGCCTCCAGGGTGTGTCTGGTCCCTCTAGCCCAGTCCTGATCTCTCAGACCCCTGCAGCAAGCTAACCTACTGGTCAGAGCATCTGCCCCCTGGTGGTTAGTGCACATCATAGCGACTGGTTGATGAGTCGAACGAACTGTCAGACACTTAGCTATTAGGCTTTTATTATATAGGATAACTTGTTGAGAACCACTAACACAATATTTTTTCTTCACTAAATTTGCTAGGATGGAAGACTTCTTGTGTCTTAATTTTCTAGGGCTGCTGTAACAAAAGTATCACAGTCTGGGTGGCTTAAACAGAGAGATTTATTCTCTTGTAGTTGTGGGAGCTGGAAGTCTGAGATCAAGATGCCAGCAGGATTATTCTCATTTGAGGGGTCTGTGAGGAGAATCGGTTCCATGCTTCTCCCCTAGCTTTTGGTGGCTTTCTCACTATCTTTGATATTCCTTGGCTTGTAGAATCATCACCCTAATCTCTGTCTTCATCTTCACATGGGCTCTTCCTGTGCGTGTTTGTATCTAAGTTTTCCCTTTTAATAAGGATACCAGTCATATTAGATTAGGGCTCATTCTAATGACCTCACTTTAACTTGATTACCTCTGTAAAGGCCTTGCTTCCAATATTCTGAGGTATTGGGCATTAGAATTCTAGCATATCTTTTTTGTGGGGTGGGAAACTATTCAACTCATAACACCT
The DNA here is from genome assembly GCF_000412655.1 of Myotis brandtii. Taxonomy (NCBI): domain Eukaryota; kingdom Metazoa; phylum Chordata; class Mammalia; order Chiroptera; family Vespertilionidae; genus Myotis; species Myotis brandtii. Next base: position 707,957 of record NW_005361076.1, read on the forward strand.
TATGACCTAGCAGGTATTATTTTTAGGAGTAATTGAAGACTAATATGGGACACATATCTAGTTATTCTCAGAAAGCATGAATAGTTTTAGGAGATGAAGAAGAATTGGCAAACTTAGAGGCATTGACCAGGTCACATTGGAAATTAACCCTTAATCAAGGGCTTTATTCTATGTCACTAAAAGAGACTCTCCTTCTATGGTCAAGTATCAAGTTGAATAGTTTTGAAATTGGATTGTGAAACAAACTGAACTGAGATTTTGTTACACGTCATTGGATCATTAAGGATGTCTAGATCCTTTATGTTATTACACACTTTATTTCAGAAGGTTCAAATAACATATTGAAGTACTGTATGGGAAGTTTATAGTCTAAGCAGTTGAGATTTGGTGTGTATGTGTGTGGGGCGTGATTACCAGGACCTCAGAATAAGGGATATTTTTCTTTTCCTTTTGTCTTAAAAAATGTCTGCTACAAGCTGAACATCTTATCAGTCAAAAAGGATCAACATACTTTGTTTTTTATTATGTTTGCATGCTAAAAATTCAAAGAAGCCAGCTGAAAAGTATCCCCGCTGGATAAATGATGAAAAGCTGAACATCTAAATAAATAGATAAATTAAACCAGATACAACCTATGGAAATTAGCTGAGTGTTTAATTAGAGCTATGACTTTATGATGAGTTTTAAAAGAGACAAGAATTAAAAAAAAAACAAGCAAGTTCACTATATTGATGATACCATGTTAATCAAATCTGGTGAACATGAACTACAAGTACCCTATATTCCATAATAACTTAAATGCAATGTGGCATTAGTAAATATATTAACTATTTTTTAGAAACAAAAGGGTACAAATGAGACTGTTCCCTATCAACGTCACTTTCAATAACTTTCTGAAGAATTTGTGCTTCTCTATTCACATACTCAAACTATGCTGAGATAGAAATTCTGGTTCCTAGGGACAGGGGGGAGGCAGGGGATATTTTATTCAGGGATTCACTGAGGGTTATTTTATACTGAAATCTATGACTGGCACCTGAGCTTTTGGGGCTTTTATGTCAATAAACCAGCAGACAAAAGAAAGTTTTACTGTACTGGCTGAGGTAATTGACCTTGATAATCGTCAAGACCAAGGATTGCTAATACACAGTGCGGGCAAAGAGTATAATAACTGAAGTCTTTGGATTCACTGAAACATCTCTTAGCATTCCATCTTGTTAGAGTGGGATAAGGTGTCCTTCTATCAGATCGAAGTTCCTCTATCTCTGTGGTTTCCATCATCCTACAAACTGAGATATTCTTTCTTGTGGATCTTCTAGCCAATGTCTCATTTTTTTCTCCTTCATAATCATTAAATTGTGATTCATTAATAGTTAATTAAATTGTGAGTGTTCCCTGTGTACTTTGTATTTTCTCTCATTTACACTTTAATCCACTGCTTTTTATCAAGTTTATAATGATTTTTTATGTATGTGTATGATAGACATATTTTAGGCTTTCTTTTACTTGGAAACATTTACCAATTCTTTCTTCTTGAAACACTCTTGAGTTTTCCTGATGTCAACATCTTATGGCTATTTTCCCTTGTTTTTAGGTATGCCTAGTAAGTAGCACATAACAGGCATGCTATACACATTTAAAAATGAATAAATAGATTATACCATTTGGCTAAGTTATAAATAATGTAATCACTTTTATGTTCTCTCTTAATTTTTTCTCTATATAAAGCATGACTCATCTATACCCAGTTACAAGAATCCTTCTTGGCATTATTCTTATGGATACAATGTAAAATAATTCAAATGATTTCATAATGATATGAAAAAGATGTATGTATTTATTTATAAAAACTTATCTATATTGAATTAACTAAATGAAGAAAACACTATAAATATATTTCTACATGATCTAGCACTTTAGATATAAGTTTAGTATTAGTAGAACATTCATCTTGCATTTTTAACTTTCCAAGCTGTAGACTCATTTCTATAACTGCAATTAATATATTAATGGGATATAACAAACTGAATGTATCATTTTTAAGTACCATTTATAATCCTATAGATAACCTGTTTTTATTCTTTTAAACACTGAACTTTATCCTCTATAGAAGAGTCTATAAACCTTAAAAAGATAGTAAGTTGAGTAAAGTAGACTGAATTTTTTGAGAAAACAGGATCCTTTCGTGTTAATAGCAAAACAACAACTGAAAATGACTCTCCAGCAGCACAGATATGGTATTCCACTATTCCTCTATTCTATCAAGAATGTGTTAACAACCATTTGCTATAAAAAACCTAAACATATTTTTAAAACAATGGCCTGGAAACTTTGGAAGGAACACCATGGGAAGCCACTAAGGCTACCATTAGCAGTGAGATAATAGCCTACTAGCATCCCACAGCAACAAAAAGCAGCCCAGCATGTAACTTATGGTCTAATTTGATCATGGAGATGGAAGGGAGTAAATTTCTGAACCATATCGTAGAAAATGAAGCAATTTATGGAACTACCATATTAATTCTGAAAGAAATTTGTGTTTCTCCAAGATGTTTCTTTTCAGGTTAATGATTTTCAACTCTTATCAAATAACTAGCTATAGCATTAAACTAATGGGTAATTTACTTCAGATCATGGATTTGTTAATAAATTCAAATGACTTGAGATTAGTACCCCAGAAGCCACAGGAATGTGCCTCATCCAAGGATTAGATTCACCTAGAAGTGAATAAAATTAAATGCCATAAACACTAATTTTAGACAGTAATGTCATTCAAGGTGATATTAGCAAAAGCAAAGAACAAAGAGGCCATTAAAGTGAAATGAATCTAAGTCCAAGAAGTTTGACCTCTCAGGTGTAACTTTACAATGGATTTCTTCCAAAATTGTTGGATTGGTAGTCAGGAAAATAAGTCAAAATCTATTCTAAAGCTCTTATAATAGATTTTCTATCCTTTGAACCTATATTCTATAATTTAGAAGCAAAGATCTTTTCAAGCCACTGCATAATTTAAATTTTATCATCCCTATAATGTAAATCTAGATCTTTTCCTATTACACAAAACTCCCATTTATCTTATTAAAAGGTATACAGAGATGAGATTAGTCAAAGATTTACAAGACAACTTAACAATTTTTTGTGTTTATTCTAAGGATGATGCAGTTAATAATAATGCTTACTGAACACTTACTTTATGTCATGCAGTATGCTGAGTTACATGAATTGCCATATTTAATGTTTACCACAACTTATGCAATAAGTATTATTATTAGTCTGTTTTAAAAATGAGGAAAGAAAGATTCATTCATGTTAAGTATATAGTCATACTAGTATAACCAGTGGTCAAGTGTAGTTTGAGTCTTGGCTCTTTGGATCCAGAAACCACACTTTTAACAGCTCTATTAGCCAGACACTCTTTATACACTTTTGTTATATATGAAATATTTCACAATATAAATTCTAAAATTTATAGATTCAGTCTCTTCATAGTATACATTGTCTTTGAATTGAATTATAAATATAAAGCTATTCATATGGAAGTCTCAACAGGGTTTTTTTCTAACTAACAAATTATTATAGATTCATATGACATAATAAATGTGTACAAAGAGCTGCTGTTATTTAGGAAATGAATAATGATAACAAAGGTGTTTCGTTTATAGAAATAAAACATATTATAAACCTAAAATAATTGAAATATTGTGTTAAGGCCAAATAAATTAATAGCAATGTAAATGAAACATAGTGAAAAAAACCTTCATATTAGTGATATTTTATATGCACATGTATTTGAATATTTATATGCATATTTAATACAAAAGGATGAAAAAACTGATTTTACAAAGAAACAGAATTCAGGTATCTCAAACATTTAGAATATGGAAAGTATATTCTTGGGGGAAAGTTTGTTTTGTTTTTCTTTACATCTGGGTTAATATTTTACTTGATTTTTTTTCCATTTAAAAGAACGACCTGCCCTAGCTGATTTGGCTCAGTGGATAGAACATTGGCCTGTGGACTGAAGGGTCCCAGGTTCCATTCCAGTCAAGGGCACATGCCCGGGTTGTGGGCTCAATCCCCAGTGTGAAACGTGTAGGAGGCAGCTGATCAATGATTCTCATCACTGATGTTTCTCTTTCTATCCTTTTCTCTTCCTTTCTGAAATCAATAAAAATAAAAAAGAACAACCCTTCTCCTCAACCTACAATGGCATATAGTATAAAAAAAGAGTAACGCAAAGAAATGGTTAGTGTGGCATATTTTAGAAAATAGCAGGAATTTGAGAGTTGTTTCTTGAGTAATTAAGAAGAAAAGTGCCCATAAATGAAGAGTAATGATATCAGGATGGTTAATATACAGTGAGAGAAAATCTTAGATCATGGTAGGAAGTCATGTACTTAGGAAAGGTCAATACCTCTAATACCAGGGGTGTATCATATACAGGAGTCAGGGCTGTTTACATCACAACCTGGACCTACTACAGTGTTTTCTTATAGCCTAGCCCTAGACTGTTGTCAAAACTTGTGACAGTATCTACAGGGGTTAAATATGCTGTCTCAAAGCCTAAAGATGCTCACCAGCATGACACTTTTATTCTTTATGATATAAGATGTAAAATTATTTTTTCTTTTACTTTGGAAGAGATATCCAAACATGCCTCTAAAAGTTTGAGAAATAGCCTGGCTGGAGTAGCTCGGTGGTTGAGCATTGATCTATGAACCAGGAGGTCATGGTTTGATTCCTGGTCAGGGCAAATGCCTGGCTTGTGGGTTTGATCCCCAGTGTGGAGCGTGCAGGAGGCAGCCGATCAATGATTCTCTCTCATCCTTGATGTTTCTTTTTCTGTTTAAAAATATATATATTTTATTGATTTTTTACAGAGAGGAAGGGAGAGGGATAGAGAGTTAGAAACATTGATGAGAGAGAAACATAGATCAGCTGCCTCCTGCACACCTCCCACTGGGGATGTGCCCACAACCAAGGTACAAGCCCTTGACCGGAATCAAACCTGGGACCTTTCAGTCCGCAGGCCGACGCTCTATCCACTGAGCCAAACCGGTTAGGGCTGATGTTTCTATTTCTTTATCCTTCTCCCTTTCTCTCTGAAGTCAATAAAAATTATATTTTAAAAATCTTTGAGAAATTTAATGTTAACTCCTGAAACATCATTGAGTTTCTCTCTCAACTTGAGTGTATGCATATTGTCAAAGTTTTCTGCATGCTAGCCACAATTTGCTCATCTAGACTTGATAGTTAAATATCATAGTGGATCAATGTGATGTTCTGCAGGATGTCCAGATAGTTCAGCTCTCTTTGTCCTACATTGGGACAAAAGGCTAATGAGTTGATATAACCCTGAAGCAAATATATAATTATTTTTATTCATTCCATACCAATGCAAAGTACTAGAAAAGAATCCATTTGCCATATCACTGGACACAAACCATGTACCTGAGGATGTGATGGTCTTCTCTCACACAGAGGCTATAATTGAGGCTATCACTGGTTGAGTTTGCAGTAATCTACTATCATCATCCAGGATCCATGCCATTTCTGCAGGGCTGATACTGGTAAACTAAATGGAGATATGATGGATATAACCACTCTGAACCCTTTATATCTTGCAAGGTGACATTTATTTCTACCACACACTACCCAGGATGAAAGATTGGTTTTTATATGGTATGTTGGGTGATGTGAAACAGTTTAAGAGGCTTCTTCTTAGCTTTCCCCACTATGTTAGCCCTTACCCCCATAGGTCAAGCTCTCAATGTGGGGGTTGAGACAACTCCCAAGCATGTCAATCCCATTTATACATTCAAGTACAAGGAAAATGATTACCAGGTGGGATTACCAGGTGCACACCTTGTAAACCAAAGCTCAGACAAGACTTTACAAGTGACCCTTGAGCAACACAGGTTTGAACTGCATGGATCCACTTATATGTGGATTGTTTTCAATAAATATATTGAAACATTTTTGGAGATTTCCTTACTACCATGAAGCAATTGTATCAATTACACTAGGCTACCATAAAGCAATCATACTGATGCTTCTTTGTTATCAATTTATGAATCATTATACCTATAAATAAATATGAATTTTGTTTTCCCATTATCTTTTCACTTTTGATGTGTAATGTTAGAACTATGTATAACATCTACAGTGTTTTCCATCATATAAGACAATATTGTTGTAGGTACTGACAGATGATTCATCTTATAAACAGACAATATAAACTTATGGTATTGATGAATAGAGTACAGTACTATAAATGTATTTTCTGTTCCTTATGATTTTCTTAATAACATTTTCTTTTCTCTAGCTTACTTTATTGTAATTACTGTATGTAATATATATAGCATACAAAATATATCTGCATTGACTGTTTGTGTTATCCTCAAGGCTTCCAGTCAACAGTAAGCTATTAGTAGTTAAGTGTTTGGGGAGTCAAAAATTATATGCAGATTTTTGACTGTGCAGAGGTGGGTGCCACTTACCCCCATGTTTTTCAAGGGTCAATTGTATTTATTATCGGTTCCTCATATGACTCCACTCTAATGGGAGCAGTTGCATAATACTTAGGACCTTTTAGTATCATTGTTATCATTGTCAACTTAGAGTCTGTTCAACAGTCCTCAAAATGAATATTTTTTTTCTTTCCCCAGTGTAACTGAGTGTATGGCTGTAAGTCATTTTGGAGAAAAACAAATGCAAGCTTTACTGTATCCCATATCTGAAAACTAGCTCACTTCTAAGAGCTATGTGATGGATTTTGATATTTTATTTCTTTGATGGCATAAACTAATACTCCAATTAGCTGCCCTTATATATTTTTCTTTGCTCTTTTTTAAAAATTCTGATTTATATTAGATAATAAATTAAATATCCTATATAATAAAGAGCTAATATGCAAATTGACCACCACTAGAACACACAAGATGGCCGCTCCCATGTGGTCAAAGATGGCCACCACAAGATGGCTGGCTGGGGAGGGCAGTTGGGAGGGACCGGGCCTGAAGGGGAGGACAGTTGGGGGTGACCAGGTCTGCAGGGGAGGGCAGTTTGGGGCGACCAGGCCTGCAGGGGAGGGCAGTTGGGGGTGACCAGGCCAGCAGGGGAGCAGTTAGGCATTGATCAGGCTGTCAGGGGAGTGGTTAGGGGGCAATCAGGCAGGCAGGCAGGCGAGCGGTTCAGAGCCAGCAGTCCTGGATTGTGAGAGGGATCTCCAACTGCCTGTTTAGGCCCGATCCCAGTGGGATCGGGCCTAAATGAGCAGTCAGACATCCCTTGAGGTTGGGATCGGGAAATGAGCAGTCAGACATCCCTTGAGGTGTCCCAAATTGGAGAGGGTGCAGGCTGGGCTGAGGGACACCCCCCCATGCAAGAATTTTGTGCACTGGGCCTCTTATTTATTTATAATTATAATATGAACCACCACTATAAAAACAAAACATTAGAAAGCTTACAAACTCTGGAAAAGTCTCAAAATCTAGAAAATAACATTTAAAAATAGATTTTCATTGATTTCAGAGAGGAAGGGAGAGGGAAAGAGATAGAAACATCAATGATGAGAGAGAATTATTGATCGCCTACCTCCTGCACACCCCCCACTGGGGATCGAGCCCGCAACCCAGGCATGTGCCCTTGACTGGAATCAAACCTGGGACCCTTCATTCCACAGACCAATGCTCTATCCACTGAGCCAAACCAGGTAGGGCTAGAAAAATGACCTTTTAAAAATAATTAGCTAACCAATATATCACTCAATAAAATTATTGTTTGTATACATTTGATTGCCTATTCTTGCAAGAAAAATTTTGTCCTACTTTATTTTTATTTGTCTTTATTTTTTAAAGTATTACACATGTCCATGTGATTCTTTGTGTTCTTTTTTTCCCTCATTGACCCTCTCCACCCCATACCCACCCCTCCCAGGTCTTCACCACACTATTGTCTCTGTCCATTGGTTATGCATATATGCATATAAGTTCCCTAGTTAATCACTCACTTCCCACCGCCCCAATCCCACCTTCCCTCTGAAATTTGTCAGTTTGTTCCATGCTTCTATGTCTCTGGTTCTATTTTAATCATGAGGTTATTTTGTTCATTACATTCCACATATGAGTGAGATCATGTAATACTTATCTTTCTCTGATAGGCTTACTTCATGTAGCATAATACTCTCCAGGTCCATCCATGCTGTTGCAAATAGTAACAGTTCTTTATTTTTCACAGCTGTGTAGTATTCCATTGTGTAAATGTGCTACAGCTATTTTATCCACTCATTTGCGGATGCTCACTTGGGCTGTTTCCAAATCTTAGTAATTGTAAATTATGCTGCTATAATCATGGGGTGCATATATTCTTTCTGATTGGTGTTTCTGATTTCTTGGGATATATTCCTAGTAGTGGGATCACTGGGTCAAATGGGAGTTCCATTTTTAGTTTTGTGAGGAAACTCCATACTGTTCTCCACAGTGGTGGCTGCACCCTGCATACCCACCAGCAGTGCACAAGGGTTCCTTTTTCTCCACAACCTCACCAACACTTGTTGTTTGTTAATTTGTTGATGATAGACATTCTGACAGATGTGAGGTGATACCTTATTGTCATTTTAATTTGCATCTCTCAGATGATTAGTGAAGTGGTATTAGTTTCAGCAACCTGCTTGAAGCTCCAAGGGATCCACTGATCCACTGCTTGTGTCTATCTCTACAGGCCTTGCCTGCAAGCAGAAGGGGCCAATCTGCCCTCTAAAATAGGTTTGTTAGCAACATGGGACCCAGGGTTGGGTCAGCAAACTTCACCTGGGTCCCCAGGGTCCACCCCTGCCTGCCTTTGCCTGCCAGCCAGCTGTCAATCTTAATCGCTAAAAAGTTTGTTTCTGAAAGTGCTTTAGGCAGAGGAGGTGCTGTTTAGCTTTCAGGGAATGTGATGGGTGTGTTTCCTTGTCCTAGAGCTACTACTCAGTAAGTGGCCCAAAATATTACTCTGCCCTCGGCTTGACAGAGATCCTTGTATTGAAATCAACAGGGTTGGCTAGAAACCTGGAGTTTTTATCAGCTCTCCCATGTGGGGAAAGTACCAGTCTGGTTCCCAGGATAGTGGGGTGGACAGCTCCTCTCCCAATCCAATCACTGAGGGCTCCTGAGACTGTTTAAACCCATAGGATTGGCCTCTGCTTTTGTTTCCTCTGAAAAAGTCAAAATACAGGGTGTGGCTGGCATGCAGTGTTTCTGAGAGTAGGAGGAGGTGCACAACAGGTCTGCCTCTTTGGCCGCCATTTTTTCTCTTCCTACACCTAACATTATTGCTCCCATTCCTATCATGTCCATTGCCATCCAAAAAAAAAATAGTTGAGGAAAAATCACAATTAAATATAGAATGGTAATGAAAGAAAGATAATTAGAAAAATGGTATCTAGGAAGTACCTCAGCACTTTCAAATGGATATACAGGTATAGATAATTTTAAATGAAGCAAATTCCACACCGTCAACTACCATGTATATTCTGCCCTAAAATTCATTTGTGTTGAGAATGAGTATCAGGGTCAAGGCATCATCTTGGTTCCCCACTTCTCCTTCTCTTTCACCGTTCTCTCATTTTACAGAAAAAAGGTATTCATAACACTCATTATGTTATGGTTGTCTAGTAGTGTAAATACCTATAGGTTTAACAATGTAAAAAGTTACAATATTGCTGTCAATGTTAAGAAAATTACTACTATAATGACTATATATCCACTTCTTTTTTGATTCAGGTGATTTTCAGTTGTTTGCTTTCAACAAAGATGCCCTAATCTAGTTACCAGAGAACTCAGAGTACAAAGACTTGAGACATTTTCTATAGCAAAACTCAATTATTATCTATTTATGTTCACGAAGAAGTTACTCAGCACTTACATCTTTAAAATGATAAAAAGAAATTGAATTGGTGTCATGTTTTGACTATGCCAGCAATAAATAATATCCATATACAGGTATATAAACCAAATGAGGAAGCAAAAAACATTTAGGAATATACTTTTGATAACTTTTTACACTTTAGGTAAATTGAATTCTTCAAAATTTATAAAATATGATGCCAGTGCTTTGATTAATTAATTACTACTAATATTTATAATTGGTAATAAGACAAGAAAATTTAGCATTTAGAGATTTGTTATGAGAGAATATTTATAAAAATGATGTCAATTTAGGTAAACATTTTGTTACAGAAACATACACTAATGTGATTAGTGAAAGTTTTAAATATAAAATACCTCATATTATCCTAAGATTTTGTGGAGGGAGTGCAATGTTAATATGATTTCAAGGTGAAAACAACACAAAGTTTCTGATTGTGAAATAAGAGCTTTATTGATACATTGTTTTTCACAATGGTGTAGTTGTACAGATCTTTATGGTATTTGGGTGATATGAGATATTTTCAGACAGATATAAAAATTTTATTTTAAAATGTCAGTGTATGCAATATGCCATAACTTATCTTTCACAACTCCTTAAACTTAGATTAAAAAAAAAAACATAATACATCATTGCTGTACAATGACTAAGAAGTTTTTTTTTCAAAATCCCTATAGAAGGGACATTAACAAAATGTGTGTTTTCACCTATTCTGCTTGTATATCTTTTATTTTGCACAATAGAATTTATTGTTTACTATTCAATTTCAGTATATGTACAGCTCAGTGAAGAAACATTGACATTTCTTTATTGCTAGCTTTTATATATGGGTCAATATTGCATATAAAACTTAACAACATACAAATTATAAAAAGTTGAAATACAGTGGACATACTGAAACTTACTGTAATACTAGAAGCTCAGTGCATGAAAATTCATGCACTGGAGTGGGGGGGTCCCTCAGCCCGGCCTGCCCCCTCTCATAGTCTGGGAGCCCTCAGGGGTGGGAGGTGACCTGGTGATCAGGGGAAGGCAACACCCCATCACACCTCTGCTGCTGCCACTGCCGGCAGTGCAAGCTTCGGCTGGCCCTGGTTACCTGAGCCTCAGGCAGCACTGGGCAGCTGGGAGGCCGCCATCCGAGGCTTTCCTGCACCTTGGGCTGGCCCTGGGCAGCTGGGGGACTGAGGGGACTGGGCGCTGCCATCTTGTCGCTGTGGGTGCAGCCATCTTTGAGGGCATGACAGTCAATTAGCATATTCCCTCCTTATTGGCTGTGGGTACCGCCATCTTTAAGGATGTTGCAGTCAATTAGTATATGGGTGCCGCCATCTTTGAGGGTGGGGCAATCAATTAGAATATTTCCTCCTTATTGGGTGTGGGCACTGCCATCTTTGAGGGCGGGGCAGTCAATTAGCATATTCCCTCCTTATTGGCTGTGGGCACTGCCATCTTTGAGGGAGGGACAGTCAATTAGCATATCCCCTCCTAATTGGCTGTGGGCACCACCATCTTTGTGATTGTGTGAGGGTCAATTAGCATATTCCCTCTTTATTAGATAGGATTTTCAAATGTAGATATTGTTTATTTAGAGAACAAGAACAAAGAAATAGAACTATAATTGTTTACAATTTAAATATCCCCATGCATAAATAACTTGCTATGTTTCTTGTATGAATTTCTGTGAATCTATGTGTGTATATGTGTGTGTGTATATTTACCTGCCTATAATGTTGTCTATTTTATCTATCCAATATAAAATAATACAACTTGGAGATCTATTTATACATTTTCACTAATTATAAATTTTCTTGAAGTATTCATATGCTTTTTAAGATTTGTGCTTGAAACTGAATACAGTACACATCTTTATGTTAAACTCAGCAATACAATTTACTATTTTTCAACTTAGTTTTTAATATACTATATGCTCATGCGAAAGAGATGGAGATATATCTCTCATTTCCATATTATCTTCACTGCAAGTTTCCCTCCTCTTTGAAACTAACTTTAATTTCAATATGTCTACAAAGAGGTAATGACATTTAACCTAGCTCACTATTAACATATAACACTTCTTCAGAAACCACATCTGAATCATTTGGATATTTTCTTTGTTTTTAAACCAATTTAAAAAAAATAAAATTCAAGTCAATCCTAAACATTTTAGCTTTAAAAGTTTATCTACATCTATTAACATGAGTTTCAGCTATTTTCTTAATAATTTTACTAAATAAAACTATAAATTATATGGCAAATAATTTATTTTTATTACAAATTCATGTACTGCTTCTGACTTCTTGTATCCTCAATTTATCTTAATGGAAACAGTCTGGTTTTCATAATTACACCACCTGTTTCGTCAGCATGGAACACCCTGCCGCCATGACTTTTGTCCAAAAGTTTTCTAGTCCATATGCCATCTCCTTTCATCAAGCTTTCATTGGTACTTTGCTTCCTCAAATAAGCACCCCATAGCTGAAAATAATACTTACTGTGAACTCTACATCTGAAAATAGTTTTCCTCTCAAAACACTAATTTTACTTGTTATTCAGACTTACTTTCTGCACAGAAATATAATATTTAGACACATATTCTATATATTAATATATACATAAAATATGGAATACTTCATGCATTTGAATGTCATCCTTGCGCAGGGGCCATGCTATTCTCTGTATCATTCCAATTTTAGTATATATGCTGCCAAAGTGAGCACAGTCTATATATTTTTAGAATACTTTTTATTGATTTTAGAGAGAAGAAGGAAGAGGAACAGAGAAAGAAACATTAATGAGAGAGAAACATCATTGAATGGCTGCCTCCTGCACACCCCCTACTAGGGATAGAGCCCACAACCCAGACATGTGCTCTGACCTAGAATTGAGTCAGTGGCCTCTTGGTTCATGGATCGATACTCAACCATTGAGCCACACCGGCCAGCCAGTCTATAAGTTCTTGAATGCAGAAATAATGTTGAGCTCACCTATTATTCCTAACAGTCCCATAGTATACTGTCATGTACTCATATTAAAGAACTCTTTAATAGATCAGTAAAACTGAGCAGATGGATGATTTCAGTCCTGTTAAATCTCAATGTTCCCTAATATTTTCCACTTGTAAATGCTAATTATAAGAATACATGCTTATTATCTTTTTTTATTTTAAAGAATTAACACTTTTATTTTTTGATTGAAATATATAATTTTCCTCTCAGATATTTGTAAGCAATTATTTAAGTGTTGGCTGGGATCCAGACAAATTTGTAAAGAAAGTAATGATTAAATTTCCTAGAGTGTCCGTAAAACTTTTTTTAGTTATTGCCCTCCTTTAGAAATCTAGCATAGTTCTCTTTCCAAATGACTTCATTAAAAAACAAAAGCACCTCTGTTTCATACAAAAATGAGGTATTTATGACTAAATAAAATATCAACTTTTCCTGTAAACCTACTAAAAAATTAAACACCAATTATGAAAGTTCAGGCAACAGAAAGAAACATAATAGCATAACTGCTATTATTACTAATAATACAATTAGTAAGAATTTTCTATTTATAAGGCATTATGTTTAATGCTTTACACAAATTATCTCATTTAATACTCATGGCAATCCCAAGTGTTATTACCATATCCATTTTCCATAGAAAGGCACAGATTCACAATACCAAAACCTCACTCTTTTCCCTGATTTTCTTGAGGAGATAGTTTCCCTATATCCTACCCTTCTGACCTTCTGCTCTGCTTTTTTTGCCTCTACACAGTGGAGAAATGGATTATCAAGTAGTAAAATGTAGACCTTAGTTTGAATTTATAAAGTGGGTGATGCTAATCAATCAAAATTCCTAAATTTGGGAAATTTACACTCTGCCGTTTTACAATTTCCTCCCACAGTGAGAAGCAAAAGTCCTGAGTGAGTCCTCCATGAACACTCAAAATTTCCCTTGAGTGGACTATACCAAGATCTACACTGGTGTGGTCAGGAGTACCTTGAACCTCATTAGTGGCACACATTTAATCCATATTCTCCAACGCAGCTTTTATCAGTAATTAAGTTGATATATTGATCTACACCTGCCTGATTCCTCTGACTCTCTCAATTGTTCTTTATAGATACTCATAAAACTACAAACATTATGAACATCAAGTAGCAGAAGCAATACTCAAACCCAAAGATTCTGATCCCAAAGACCATGCTCTTCATGGCCTTGTGCTTATAATGATTTTATCTTCTAAGGTAAGTAGGAGTTAGCAGAAACCTGAAATGTTATCATTGCTCCTAAACTGTGAATGCATTGCCATATTTCTTTTAGACTATTTTCTTAGTTATGCTACTTCTTAAACCCTTCTGCTTTAAAATACATGGTCTATTTTGTTTTGATTTTGAATGTAAAAAAAAATCCATCAAACAAAATGCAAAAGTATATATGGGATCTTCTAAAGGTATAAAAATATGTTCAAAGGGTTTTTTAAATAGCCATAAAGCTTAATAATTGGGATAAGCCAAAATACTATGTAATATGAACCCTAAATATGTAAATGCATACCTGACCAAACTTGAGGTTTATTTCACATTCTCAAAGTATCCAATGGCTAGGTGGCTCTTCTCTCTAAGAGTCAATGAACAAGGCTCTTTCCATTTTGTGTCTCCACCATTATCTGAGTCAGTGCTATTTAATAGCATGTTCTGCAATGATGAGAATGTATCTACTAAACTTTTGAAATGTGGCTAATATGAATGGAGAACTTATATTTAATTATATTTAATTAAGTCATTTTAGATTTAAATAGCCACATGTGGCTAACGGCTACTGTATCAGACAGTACATCTATTAGGTCTCATTATTTTAAATATCCAGTCAATGGAAAGAGGAAAAAAGAAAAGAAAGAGGTACATTTCTTTTTTCAAAGGCTTGATGTAGAAGTGGCCCTCATTTTTGCACTTGAATTCCATTGATGACAATTAGTCATATGGTCACACCTAGATGTTTGCATACAAATATAGACTTATTCATCCCTGGCTGAGAGTCTCAGGTTTGATTCCCAGTCAAGGGCATGTACCTCTGTTGCAGGTTCAATCCTGCCCTGGTCAGGGCACATTCCGGAGGCAACCAATTGATGTGTCTCTCTCACATCAATGTTTCTCTCTCTCCTCCCCTTCCACTTCTCTAAACAATCAATGAAAAAAAATCCTCAGATGAGGATTAAAACACACACACAACCAAGCAAATATAGACTTATTTAGGCCGCTGCTTCTCAATTAGGGCTGTACACTATAAAAGTGGTAATTAATTTTATTGGCCAGTGGAAGTCTCTATTACACTTAACTAAAAGTAATCAATACATTGTTTTCTTTAAAATTTGTTAATGTTAAAATAAAGTGGAAAAATTAGAAGAGAATTATAATAGTTACAAAGTCATAGTTGGTGATGGCTATGGGATTCCTCTACCTTTTGTTCTAACTGAAAAGAGAAGATACATGAGAAGAGAGACTTGGTATAAAGCTCTAAATGGAGAGGACATCTAGGGTTTTCTGGATCTCATTTATGAAACCCCTAAGGCAAATTAATCCAATTTCTGTAATAAACTGCAAACAGATGGTTGAAGACATTTGCTGCTACTGAATCCACTAAGTAGTTTTGAAGTTGCAGAACTGACAGAAGTTGTGCTTAAGCAGAAAGACCCAGTAGTATCAATATCCCAACACATAAATAATACAAAAGTAGATGTTTTCACCAAGAAGAAGAAATAGCAGAGGCAAGAAAATTCATGGAAGTTTAAAAGATAAGTTTAAAGAAGGGAGGCTGCATATAAAGCTACCTGGCAATTCTTGGATTGTTTACTAAAGAGTAGAGTGGTATGAGGTAATTTTCTTCAGTATAATTGTCTTCTATATAATTAAGGTATTAATATTGCCCATTAATCAGTATTTTTTTAGTTACACAGTACAGAAAATCAACTAATGTTAACTTCCACAAAGAAGGTATTTTATTAGTTCCTGCAACTATTGTACAAAGCTAGCCTGAAGTATTCAACGAACTGATACTGTATTTTGTGGACACTTTCTCTTCCTCAGCATTCATATTAATGAGTGTGGTTGGCAAAGACTGGGTTATGTGGCTATCCCAGTGACCAAGAAGCAGTTTACTATAATTTATAGCTCAATGAGAACCATTCCCTGGGGAAATATGAGAGTAAAAAAACAAAAACATAAACAAAAAAACAAAATAAGACATAACTAAAAAGGATGTGAATTAAACTAAATAATTGCTACTGCTCTTTATGATAAAATTCTGAATCTTTGATATAATTTTACCAGTTAAATTTCCCCAGGCAAACGTACTGGTCATATTCATAGGTATTCAATTTCTTTAATCCAGCTCTAAGTGTCATCTATTTGTTATTTCAAGCAAAGGAATTGATTCATTATACTCTAATTTTAAGCTTTAAAAAAGTATTGTTATATATTTCTTGGCCTAAATATCCTAACCTTCAGATAATATTACTGTCCTAGTATGAATAATTTAATATCTATGCTTTATAAAAATATTAACATTATAGTACACTTTTATAAAATGTATGGCATTATTTTACTTGACAAATAAGCAGATAAGAGGTGTAGTTATAAGTGGTATAGGCAGTATGATATATTCATTAGGATAAAATTTTTCATAATTTAGTAGCCTTGAGGTTGTAATATAAGGACCCTGTCTATAATGCTAGAAGTTCAACCACTGGAAATTCATTTTTAAAGGTAGGATATTGCCCCTATTATTAATTCATTCATTTAATAAATATGTATTGACCATCTGACAATGTCTTAGTTGCTCAAGTACAGCATTGAACAAGCCTGAGTGAAATCTGTGCTCCTGTGGAGCTTACACGTTAGTCTGTGTATGTGGGGGAGTAATAATACACTGCTAACATTCTAAGAATTGTGCATACAGTTCCCTACAGGAAAGAGACAAATAAATTGAATTCAACAGTCTGTTGTGCACCTGTGGCTAAAGTGGGGAGTGCATGTCCTTGCACTTTGAGTGAGACAGTACCTATGTTAACTCCAGATGTCTACTTGGGTTTCAGGCAATCCTTTCTTGATGTTGGCTTTGGCTATTTAGCCCTTGAAGATTCCTACAGCTACAGGCTTCATAAAGTCATTTTTACCCATTTTTATTTTTCTTTCTGGTTAATCCGCAACATACTAATAAGATATTTTATAAGGCATGCCATATCCTTAGACAAAAATATGTCGCTTCAGTTATTACCCTTAATTAAATACCAGTTTTGTTTTCCAGGAATAATACTGCATCTTATCTATTTCAAACTCTTACTTTCAGACTGAGATCAAAGTTCATAGTGAGTAGTAGAAAAGACCATGATGAAAAAAATGTCGTATAGAAAGAAGGAAGGCATTAATGACAAATATTGTTGGGTCCCTGTTAATTCACTGTATGAAGATAGGCAAATAATAACTTCTTTAATGCCTATTCTATTCTATTCTATTCTATTCTATTCTATTCTATTCTAAATATTATCTAATCTAAGCTAAAATATCAGCTACTTTCCCTTGTATGGAAATGAGCCTCAGCTAGGTCTGCATCATCAGGGCATGTGCAGCTGCCTTGACCTAAAAACAGCAATAAGTGGGGACTTCCTTACCAACATATTTCCTGTCAATGCCTGCTTTCCCCAAGTCATTGTTATCTGCTTTCTGGGTAGAGAAAAATAAGTTGTTGAGATCAACTCAGCTAAGACACGTTTTCTAGCTTCCTGTAACCTTTCAAGTAGTATTATACTCTGCTTTCTCTCTCTCTCTCTCTCTCTCTCTCTCTCTCTCTCTCACACACACACACACACACAAGTCTACCCCAAACCTTGTACTAATGGAGGAGCTTCAACAGCTGGAACTGGATTTAACTTTCAGAAAAGTTGTTCAAATATAGTATTAAGAAAGACTTAAAAATGAGCCTTTTCTACTGTTTTTATCATATGTAGTTCTGCAAATGAAACCATCTGTTTCACAACCATAGCCAAGGCCTCAACATGGTATCTCTCACTAATTTTAGTTTAGGAGCTTCATCTAAAGCCTGGTGCATATAAATTCTTGCTACACGGAGGTTCTTAGACATCTCAGGCTAGCCCTGACATGTTGTGGAGTCACAAATGCAATATTGCTATACTCAGAAGTGCAAAGAAAACATGGCTTCCTTATTTAATCTTCTTCATGGTTTTATCCCACATCTTTCATAGCACAGGCAATTCTGATCCTATTCATCTTTCATTAGATATAAGGCTCAATCTTAATAGCATCTGGAGTCCCTGACACCCTAATTTTTGGTTGTGAGTCTGGATGGCCTACCTTTTAGCTTTTGATATAAGGTAAATTCTTTCCCACCATTTCAGCCAGTCAAACAGCTAACTTCTCTGAATGACCTTTAGGGCATATGGAAATTTCTTCATTCCTATCTCCTCCTACCCTTGCCATCCCCCCCCAGATCAAGTATATCCTGGAGTACCTAATCAGACTCTTTGGTTGTCTAACTACTCTAGGAGGGCAGCCATCTTGTGGTGGCCATCTTGTGGTAGCCATCTTGTGATGACATCACGCGAGGACATCGCACGACCCCACCTAGGCTTTTATTATATAGGATTATTATTTGTTCATTATTGCATTATTTTCCATATGAAAACTATAATCTACTTATGTCCCACCAAAATTAGTCTTAGGTGTTCAATATAGTGATGAGACATTATATGCCTTATGAAGTGATCACCCCATAAGTATAGTACCCATCTAACACAATACATTGTTATTAAAATATTATTGACTATATTTCTTGTGCTGTATTTAAATCCCTGTGACTATTTATTAAAATATATTTTTTATTGATTTCAGAGAGGAAGGGAGAGGGAGAGAGAGATAGAATCATCAATAATGAGAGAGAATCATTGATCGGCTGCCTCCTGCATGCCCCCTACAGGGGATCGAAGCCCTAACCAGGGCTTGTGCCCCGACTGGGAATCTAACCATGAACTGATTCGTAGGTCAATGCTCAACCACTGAGCCACATGGGCCAAGCCCTGTGATTATTTTTATAACTGGCAATTTGCACTTCTTAATTCTTTTCACATATTTCACCAATCCCCACACCACAGTTTCCATCTGGCAACCATAATTTTTTCTCTATGAGTTTATTTCTGTTTTATTTGTTCACTTATTATGGTTTATAGATTCTGCATATAAGAGAAATCATATGGTACTTTTCTTCCTCTGACTGATTTATTTCACTTAGCATAATAACCTTTAGACCCATGAATGTTGTCGCAAATGCAAAATTTCATTATTTTTATGGCCGAGTGATATTCCATTTTATGTATATACCACTTCTTTATCCATTCATCTACCAATGGCCATTAGGTTGTGCCTGTAATGTGACTATTATAAATACTAGTAATGCTGCAATGAACACAGGGCTGCATATATGGCTTTGAATTAGTGTTTTGGATTTCTTCAGATAAATAGCCAAAAGTGGGTCATATGGTAGTTCCATTTATAATTTTTTGAGAAATAGCCACACTGTATTCCAAAGTGGCTGCATTCCCACCAGCAGTATATTAGCATTCCCTTTTCTCCACATCCTCACTAGCACTTGTTTTTTTGTTGATTTATTGATAATAGCCATTCTGGCAGATATGAGGTGATATCTCATTTGGCTTTAATTTGCACTTCCCTGATGATTAGTGATGTTGAGCATATTTGCATATGTCTATTGGCCATCTGTATGTCCTCTTTAGAGAAATGATTATTCGGGTCCTTTGTCCATTTTTTAATTGCATGTTGTGTGTGTGTGTGTGTGTGTGTGTGTGTGTGTGTGTGTGTGAAGTTGTAAGTTCCTTATATATTTTGGATATTGACTCCTTATCAGACATAACATTGGTGAATATCTTCTTCCATTCAGTGTTTGTTTTTTTTTCAATTTTGTGATGGTTTCCTTAGATGTGCAAAAACTTTTTTGTTTCATGTAGTCTCATTTGTTTACTTTTTCTTTTGTTTCCCTTGCTCAAGGAGACATACCTCCAAAAAATATTGCTAACAGCAATATCGAAGAGTTTACTGTCTATGTTTTCTTCGAGGAGTTTTATGCTTTTGAGTCTAATATTTAAGTCTTTAATCCATTTTGAGTTTATTTTTGTATATGGTATAAGAAAATGGTCTAGTTTCATTTTTTGTATGTATCTATCCAGTTTTTCCAATATGATTTATTGAAAAGACTATCATTATTCCTATTATACATTAGTTGACCATATAGGTGTGGATTTATTTCTGGTGGAGCCACCAAATCGCATGGTTCATCATTAGTGATGGAAAGCATAACTTAGCTACACGATGAAAGAAATGTCTAAGTTCTGATAGTTCTTGTTATTGTTATTTTACCTCGCCTGGCTCTTGACTTGTTAAAAGTATGTTTGTGAGATTAACAAATCTATCATCTCACCACAAGAAATATTTTATCCCAAATTTTATAAGGAGACGCAAATTTTAGAGTCAAAGGTATTATGTGACCACTTTTTCTTGGTGGTGATACTCTCTTGTTCCTTCTCTTGTTCACTAGGATGATAAATTTTGTGGTTCAGCCTTGCAGGTGAATAAAAAATGGAGATGATTTAAAGGGAAGTGAACATATATCAGTTAAAATGTTTAAAATATTAGACCTATTTAAAAATTGTTTATTTCACAGTTCTTTAAAAGCTTTATGTAATGCAACCTCAATTAATCTGAACTCAATAATAATATCAATTATCTAATGTGTTTCTGACTTTGGCCTTGGTGTGAATTATTCCAATAGGGTCTGGCTGGTGTTGCTCAGTGGTTGAGCATCAACCCATGAACAAAGGGGAGGTCACTGGTTTGATTCCAGGTCAAGGCACATGCCAGGATTGTGGGCTCAATCCCTGGTGGAAGCATATAGAAGTTAGCTGTTCAATGAGGATCCTATATCATCAATGTTTCTATCTCTCTCCCTTCCTCTCTCTCTAAAATGAATAAAGCATATTTTTAAAAAATATTCCTATAGGATATATATTTCAAGCTTGAGTCTATTGTATTTTCTTAGAGGAATTTAGGGCATTGCCTAGTAAAAAGAAAGAATATTCTGTTTAAGAGGAGAGGGAGAGAGAGAGAGAGAGAGAGAGAGAGAGAGAGAAAGAGGTGCCATTGCGTAACTTCTTTTCTACTCAATTTCCCTGATATGAAGATTTGAGCCTATCTTATTCTCTACTATTTTTCCATTATATATCAGATGTGCTCCCACATTTTACTGAAGATGTTCAAATGTACATTACTCTTATTACTCATTTCACCCTATTATATTAAAAACTAGAGGCTCGGTGCATGAAAATTCATGCACTGGAGGGGGGTCCCTCAGCCCGGCCTGCCCTCTCTCACAGTCCGGGAGCCCTCAGGGGTGGGAGGCGACCCAGAAATCAGGGGAAGGTGGCTCCCTCATCACACCTCTGCTGCTGGCACTGTCTGCAGTGCAAGCCTCGGCCGTCCCTGGTTACCTGAACCGCGGGCAGCCCTGGGCAGCTGGGCAGCCACCATCCGAGGCTTGCCTGTGCCTCAGGCTGGCCCTGGGCAGCTGGGGGCCTGAGGGGACTGGGCACCGCCATCTTGTAGCTGTGGGCACCACCATCTTTGAGGGTGGGGCAGTCAATTATTAGCATCCCTCCTTATTGGCTGTGGGTGCCACCATCTTTGCAACATGTGTGGGTCAATTAGCATATTCCCTCTTTATTAGATAGGATTATTTAAAAAATGAAGAAAATTCTACCAAGGTAAACTTGATAAGATTCATCATGTAGAAAGCATCTTCAAAAGCCAGTGGGCTCTACAGAAAGAGGAACAGAATGTGGTAACTTTCTGGATATGATGGGCTAGAAATTACCCTGAAACACTGTGACCTTGAGATAATCTATATCATTACTCTGATACACTTTTGCTGCAACTCTAGGTTAAAACTCTCCAAATGAGTACATGATACACAAATTGCATATGTAACACTTGAAAAAAAGTGAATCAGAGAACTTTTTCTGTAGAAAAAAAAATGCCTTTTCAAGTCATATTTAATAGCAGGTAGCAAAAGTTCTCAAATTCCTTTTAGCATTTTTATTTGTATTTATTTATTTATTTATTTATTTTTGCTGTGAGACCAATCTAACTCATCTCTTTAATTTGACTTCAGAATTATAGGCAAAGTCACTGTTGAGCTTATTTGATATTATTATTTATTATTATATTTATTGTGCTCAAAATTTAAAGATGTCAGCAGGAGCAGATGTGTCCAGGAGTGCTTCTCCAGCCCAGTAATTCTGCTTTCCTTTTAGGTACAAAACATTTTCCTTGGAAAAAGACAGGGAGAAAGTATGGAGAAAGAGAGAGAGAAAAACAGAGAGACAGAAACACACAAAAATAAAAACTACTATTTTTTTTTTCTAAAAACATAAATATTTGGCATCAAAATCAAGCATTTCCTGAACTTTGTCATGTGTGCATTATGTTGTGTTGTACCCAAATTTGTCTATAGATCCCTTCTGCTCCATGCTCTTCAGTTCTTTGTCTTGTTCTGTTACAGGAATCTGATTACTGTGGTGGCCATTACTCCTTTTTTTTTAATTGAATTTATTAGGGTGACATTGGTTCACAAAACCATACAGATTTCAAGTGTACAGATCCACAAACCATCATCTTCATAGTGCATTGTATACGTATCATCCCAAGCAACGTCTCTTTTGTGCCCATTTTCCCCTCCTTTGCCCACCTCCACCTACCCCCACTCCCCTTTCCTCTGGCTGTCACCACACTGTTCTCTGTGTCTTTGTGTTATCTTATATAATAAAAGGTTAATATGCAAATTGACCAAACAGCGGAATGACTGGTCGCTATGATGCACACTGACCACCAGGGGGCAGATGCTCAATGCAGGAGCTGCCCCCTGGTGGTCTGTGTGCTCCCACAAGGGGAGCGTTGCTCAGCCACAAGCTGGGCTGACACCTGGCGAATGCAGCGGCCCACCTCCGCAGCAGCGCTAAGGATGTCCAACTGCCATTAATCGGACATCCCCCAAGGGCTCCAGGACTGTGAAAGGGCACAGGCCAGGCCGAAGGACCCCCCCACTCCCAGTGCATGAATGTCGTGCACTGGGATACTAGTGTATATGTGTTGTTTTTTGCTTAATCTCTTCACCTTTTTTACCCAGCTGTCCAAACTCCTTCTCCTCTAAAGCTGTCAGTCTGTTCCATGTATCCATGCCTCTGTTTCTATTTTGTTGGTCAGTTTATTTGGTTCATTAGATTCCACATATAAGTGAGATCATATGGTAGTTGTCTTTCTCTTGCTTATTTCACTTAGCATAATAATCTCTAGCTGTATCCATGCTGTTGCAAAGGGTAAGATTTCCTTATTTTTTTATAGCTGCATAGTATTCCACTGTGTAAATATACCACAGCTTTTTTATCCACTCATCTGCTGATGGGCACTTGAACCATGACTCCCTTTTTATTTTCACCTATGTTCTGTATTACCACTTGCTTTTTCCCTAAATCCTGTGTAACAACTTTGAAATGAGTCTCCTTTTATTAAACTATTTTGACTACCCATTTATTTCTTGCCAGACTGTTAACAATAAATGTGTTTATATAAAGTATTACACACATTAACAAACTTTATTGTATAAAATGAGTGCTATTATTACCCATTAAACAAACTCTTGTGACTACATATAATTATAGATAATTTCTTTCAAAGAATAACAATTGTTCAATTTAGAGTTACTATTTGTCAGATTTAATACTTTTGGGATAAATCTGAAACTATAATGAAAAATTAAATATTCTTACAAATATAAAAATAATATTCCTTAATCTTGGAACTAAGAAACTACTTAGTTTGTTTCCTTTAAAAAAAAATGTTTTTTATTGTTGACTAGAGGCCCAGTACATGAAATTTGTGCATGGGAAGGGTCCCTAGGCCTGGCCAGTGATCAGGGCCGATCTGTGGGGCAACTGGCAAGGTGATGCGGGGAGAGGGGCATTGGCACCCTCGTGGTCCAGCCTGGGGCCTGCAGGGTGGGGCAAGTCCTGCGTTGAGTCTCCCCCCTGTTGGTCAGTGCTCATCATAGTGACCAGACGTTCTCCCGGTCATTCTGCCGTTCGGTCAATTTACATATTAGGCTTTTATTATATAGGATAATATTACAGATGTCTCACATTTTCCCACCCTTTACCCATCTTCTTCTAATTCCCTACCTCTCCCATTTCTTCACCACCCTATTGCCCATGTCCATGGGCTATGCATATAAGTATATAAGTTCTTTGGCTTATCTCTTCTTGGTTTAAGAGTTTTATAAAGAAGAGATTAAATGATAAATTCCTTTTTGCAGCAAGATATAAGCTGTAAGGCATCAACACTAAACTATGTTCAAATTAGAGGTAGATTTTGAAAAATATTCAGCTATGGAATAGTTTATGAGCCTAGATTACCAAAAGATGTATTTGACAAGTTTTGGACTCAAACAGATATGGGCTCCAAAATAAAATTATATCAGAAATTATTTTTTGGGGAAACACAATAGCTCCATCTCATTTTGTGTACTATTTCAATGTAATATACATTTTTTTGTGGAATCCTATATAATAAAAGACTAATATGCAAATTGTCCCCTCAGGAGTTCAACCGACCTGGAGTTCAACTGCTCGCTATGATGTGTGCTGATCACCAGGGGGAGGCACGAAACATGACGGGCATCAATGATGTGGCACTGGCAAGGGGCAATCAGTGCTAGGCATCCACGAGGAGCCTGCTCCCACCAGCGCAGCCCCTTCCAGGTGAGCTGAGCTTCAGCCGCTGAGACCGGGACCACAGGGGCCAGTTGGGCTTGCCTTGGGTTCATGCAGGAGCCAGTCTGCAAGCTGGCCAGGAGAGAGCACACTGCCTGCTCAGCTTCTGTGCAGTGCCACTGGATGGCCCAGAGGCCCACACTGCGCCTCAGCCTGCAGCGTCTGGCTGTTCTCACTGCATCTCTGTGTGGGGACTCGGGTGCCGTGACTCAGGCGGAGGGGGGCATGTGGGGGCCAGGGGGCCCAGGTGCTGCCCAGGGCCCAGAGGTCAGCTGGAATCTGCCCTTTCATGCCAGATGCTCATGTTTCAATTGCCAACCAGGCCTAGGGACTGCACCCGTGCACTACTTTTGTGCACTGAGCCTCTAGCATATATATATATATATATAATATAGCATATTCATCCATCCATTTATCCATTCCTTCACTAACTATGTGAGGCATCATGATAGATGTTGAGGATAGAATCATGAAATTTGGCAAGATGTATGTATGTATGGAATTTAAATAGTGAGAGGAAAATACATAACAAACCAATATACAAGATGAGTAGATTTTATAACACCTACAAAGGTGATAAATGTGATCTTGAAATACAGAGAAATAGAGTAGTTAGGTATATCTTCTCTCAGAACATGGCATTTGCGTTAAGACTTGAGAAAGAAGGATGAGCCATGAAAGGAAACAATAGAAAACGTTAGGAATTTGCAATGAACATAAAAATAATATAAAGTGAACTAAAGCATTTTTACATTTGCAATGCAATTTTTCATAGATTTTATCATTAGTTTAACACCATTTACAAATCCAGATTTGATGGTTAGGGAATATGCTCTCATTTACCACTTTCTATACTGCAAAATATAAACTATAATTTAAGTTGAGTTTTTGCCATGTATAATATCTAAAAATGTATAAACTTTTGCCTCATGCATACTTATTTCTTGAGCCCCTATTATGTTCAAAGCATTATGCCATGAGCTGAGTATAAAAAAGATAAGAAAAATAGATACATTGCCTCTCCTCATAAATAAATAGTTTGATGAGCAATATGTATATTTAAACAAGTAACTAAATTAAAATGTGAAAAGTGTTTTGAAAGAGGAATGGGGTATGAAATAAGTACACTGTGGAAGCATCCAATCTAGGCCAGCAGATTTGGCAAGACTTCTTGGAGTAAAGTTGTTTATTCTAGAACAAAGTAAAACTCTGGAATTAAATTGTTTTATAAGGTAAAGTTTCTCTTAGGCTAGTAAACAAGATATATTTTTAATGGCCTGTGCAATCAATAGAGGGTTAATAATTACTGTAGACAGTCTGCTTGCTAAAATTAGATTTTAATTTATATGGTTTCAAAAACAGCCATGCATATAAATAATAATAAGTATAAAGATCTGAACACATTAAAAATTCTCTTATGTATTTCCAGGAAATCTTACTGCTATCAAGACCTAATCAATGAAGCTGCTAAAAATCTGCAGGAAGCCAATAAAAGTTTGATTTTTTCTGCTTTGTAACTTTATATTATTAATAACTAATGACCTTAAGTTCTTTCATGACACCCTTTTTCCCTTAAATAAAAGTTTGATGAAGGACCTCCTTACCCTTTTTTAATTAAAAAGTGAAATGTAATCCAAGAGAAAGTCCCTCATTATTTTTGTGGGACCTTATGGGGTAGTATAAGATTAGTAGTCATTTTATGTATTTAGATGTACAATCTGAGAAACTGAAAGTAAATTTTAGATATCTTATTCTACAGTACCAATTGTCAAGATTCCTAGTGATGAGATTCATATGTATCTCCAAATAATAAATAACTTATATTGTATTTAAAAATCAAGATATTTATATTATAAACTATAATACAAATAAAATTTATGAAATTTCATTATAATTATGTATCTCCAAATAAATAACTTATATTGTATTTAAAAATCAAGATATTTATATTATAAACTATAATACAAATAAAATTTATGAAATTTCATCATAATTATATACATAAAAAGTTATAGGTTTAATATCTAATGTATCATCATTATTCATAGTGGTAAAATGAATAAATGTGTTAAGAGTATTATACATTATTTATCCTATCTTTCTAATACCTGGGCATTTGTGTAAGGACATTTTCCACTTATGCATTAAGCAGTTAAATTATCAATGTACTAGAGGCCTGGTGCATGAAATTCATGCACTGGGGGGGGTTATCCCTCAGCCCAGCCTTCACCCTCTCCAATCGGGGACCCCTCGGGCCTAAACCGATGGTCAGACATCCCTCTCACAATCTGGGACTGCTGGCTCCTAACCGCTCACCTGCCTGCCTGCCTGATCACCCCTAACCTCTCTGCCTGCCTGCTTGATCGCCCCTAACTGCCTTCCCCTGCCAGCCTGATCGAGACCCCAACTGCTCTTCCCTGCTGGCCTGATCTCACCCCCAAATACCTCTGCCTGCCTGATCACCCCTAACTGCCCTCCCTTGCTGGCCTGATCTCGCCCCCCTACCTGATTGCCTCTAACCTCTTCTGCCTGCCAGCCTGATCACCCCCTAACCACTCCCCTGCTAGCTCGATCGATGCCTAACTGCTCCACTGCCAGCCTGGTCGCCCCCAACTGCCCTCCGCTGCCAGCAATCTTGTGGTGGCCATCTTTGACCACATGGGGGTGGCCATCTTGTGCAAGGGTGTGACGGTCAATTTGCATATTACCTCTTTCTTATATAGGATGGCCTATGTTATTTCAGATTTTTTAAAAAGCTGCTTAAAAGGGTTAACAGTAGGCTGTCCATATGCTTTTTTCATATAATCTAGAACAGGAAGCATTATCAATTATTACATTGATGCAAATAGGCATAAACCAGGAATGTCCTCAGCAAATCAGTACCTATGGTCACTCAAGTTGAGAGCCTCATTTTAGCCTTACATCTAGTAGGAAACTAAATTCAACAACTTCCTTCATGTTACCTATTTTCCCCACTTTTGTCTGGATACATATATACATAATCTATTCTTAATTATTTAATGTGTCCCTATAAATAACATTGAATTATTGTTGAAACTGTGAGACCAATCGATTGATGATAGATAGTGATAAATCAAAGTAAATTTAAATAAAACAGATGTAGACTTAAGAGAAAACATGAGTTAAGGTAACAGCCCCTGCTCTTAGGTAGCTTATAGTATACTAGTTATGCTACTCAAAATTTAGCAAACAGCAGCATTATTTTGGAGCTCTGTATAAATGCAAAATCTCAGGCCATGAAGATCAAAAATCTGCATTTTAACAAGGTTGCAAATAATATTTATATGTACATTGAAGTTTGAGATGTACTGCTTTAGAGGATGCTTCAGGTGTAGTTAGCATCAAAAGCCCCACTGGAGCTCAGCTGGTATGGCTAAGTGGTTGAGTGTTGACCTACATAGGTCATGGTTCGATTCCATGTCAGGGCACATGTCTGGGTTAAGGGATCAATCCACAGTGGGGGGCATGCAGGAGGCAGCCAATCGATGATTCTCTCTTATCATTGATGTGTTTCTTTCTCTCCCTCTCCCCTTCCTTTCTGGAAGCCCCACTGGAAACGTTTCTACTTCCTACTGAAGGTTTTTTTGTTTGTTTGTTTTTGCTTGTTTGCTTTCTACATGAGAAATCATCAGACTGATAAAGCTACAGAATGACTTCAGGGTTAGTCTCCTCATACAGTTTCTACCTCTACAACCACCAGAAGCAAAAATTTAATCATTTAGTACTGGAAACAAATGGTTCCACCATCCTGTGAGGTACCATGTGATGTGCTAAGCCAGAATCTTGAGGCACCTTGATTGCTTTGTGAAATTTTTTACACATCCCTTTCCTCTCCACAATATGTTGCAGCTTAGTGCAGTCATAAATCAAATATCCATTTGACTATTACCAAAGAAACTATCCCCTATATTACAGTGATGGCGAACCTATGACACGCGTGTCAGAGGTGACACGCAAACTCATTTTTTTGGTTGATTTTTCTTTGTTAAATGGCATTTAAATATATAAAATAAATATCAAAAATATAAGTCTTTGTTTTACTATGGTTGCAAATATCAAAAAATTTCTATATGTGACACGGCACCAGAGTTAAGTTAGGGTTTTTCAAAATGCTGACGCGCCGATCTCAAAAGGTTCGCCATCACTGCCCTATAACTTTATTTGGATACTTCTCTCTTCTGATACAAATTGCTTTCCTAAAATACATAGGCTTGCAAATCAGTGCATTCCAGAATATAATTTTAAAACATATTTAAACAGAGTTAAAGAGGTTACATGAGAAGAGTTGACTGATTTTTACCAGAGGCAATTATGTTCTATAAATAAAAGAGATTATGTATAAAATATAAAATATAATGCTTATGTTGGTCAGGTTTTTCAATGATGTTGGTTGGGTTGTAAATCAAGAAAACAAAATAAGTTTTCAGAAAGTGGCAGGTATTTTTTTTCTCTATGTGTGCATCTGACACAAAATGTCACACTGGTTTATACTTTTACTCCTGTAAAATGTAAGGCATGTAATTGTATAGATGTTTTTGTCTCTCCTGGTAGTTAATAAATTTCTAGAGGGCAACAAAAGGATTATATTTATCCTTCTATCCTCTACTACCACCCAATAAACACCCAAAATATTTGGTATTTGTTGAAAAATTAGAATGCTTGACACCTTCAAATTTTAAATATATATATATATTCAACTATTTGTATATGATTATAAAGACACACATATCTGTGTCTCTAAAAATGGAGAAAAAACCCTTCTGTATACGGTTACTGTTAGAAACTATATTATAAGGCCATAGTAATCAAAACAGTGTGATACTGGCATAAAAATAGACATATAGATAAATGGAGCAGAATAGAGAGTTCAGAAATAAATCCACATCTTTATCGTCAATTAATATTTGACAAAGGAGGCAAAAATATACAATAGGGTAAAGATAGTCTATTCAATAAGTGTTGTTGGAAAAATTGGACACATACATGCAAAAATAAGAGACTAGACCAACTTCTTACACCATACACAAGAATAAACTCAAAATGGATTAAAGACTTAAAGTGAAAAAAAATAAAGACTTAAAATGACTCGAAACCATAAAAATCCTAGAAGAAAACATAGGCATTAAAATCTCAGACATTTCTTGCAGCAATATATTTTTCTGATATATCACCCCCAGGAAAAGGAAGCAAAAGAAAAAAAAGGGACTACATCAAACTAAAATGTTTTTGCACAGCAAAGCACACCATCAACAAAATAAAAATCTGCTGAATAAGAAATCATATATGCCAATGATACATCTGATAAGGGGTTAATATCCAAAATTTATAATATCTAACCCAACACCAAAAGAAACAAACAATCTAATTGAAAAATGGGCAAAGGACCTGAATATACACCTCTGCATAGAGGACAGATAGATTGTTAATAGACATATGAAAAGATGCTCAATATTTCTGTGCACCTAAAACTGATCTAAAAATAAAGTCCATGAGTATAAAAAATTAACACCTGAATGGCTTATTCAAATACAGATTACTGGGCTCTTCTCCAGAGTCCTTGATTTGATAGTTTTCGATAAGACTGTGCAAAATGTATTTCTAATAAGCTACCAGGTAATTCTCATGTTGCTGGCCCTGGGATCACACTCTGAGATCCAATGGTTTAGACAAATTGGATTAATTGAAGTCATGTAAGCAGGGCCTCCAAATTAAGATTGTCAGAAGGAAAACTTGGCAACAGTCTTCAAAATAAATTTGAGGGGAGGGAGCATAATATTGGAAGCAGAAATTTTATGTAATTGTATATTGGAATTTGAATTTCATTGGTGCAAACATGCCTTTAGAAGAATTAAGTAGACAGAGAACTGCTTTTATAAAGCTAAAAAAGAAATCTCATCTTCTGACTTAATTAAGGCAGGTACTTGTCTATCCTTTGTTAAATGTCATCAGAGATTCACTGTCCAAAACACCATTGTGGGATTATTTTCTAAACTGCCTTAACTACTTTTTTCTTGAAGTCAAAGAGGAACATTCTATAGATGCAAAAGGAGCATTGTTATTTAATTGCTTCATCTGTGTTAGCCCTTTTCTCCTAACTTGACTGCCAAATCCTACATGGCTGCTGATCTCCTTTTGTTAACAACGTAGTGCTTGAAATTTGAAACTAAACCTTTGACTTTCTATGCTGCTTAATATCTCCAATTTGTTTTCTTTAAATACTTGTGATAATGGTGTTATCATTTTTTTTCATGATTTGGATTCTGCTCAGTTCCTGTAAATTTTCTACAACATGGATATTAAGGCAAACCCCAGTGTCCTAATAAAGGTCTGATTAGTATCCAGTGAGGGTTACAGATGCCCATTTATGTGTATAATCAATTAAATTAAATTATCACTTATGTTTCATCTAAGTGATTCATCTTAACTCATTTTCTAATGATTAAAACCTGGTCTAGATTCACCTGAGGTCTATAGACATAAGATTATTATTGATGCCCAATAGTTCTCTCCTAGGGGAAAGTACACCACTACACATGTAAATACATTGCTCTGGAGGTAATCTAATATTTCTTAGTTTTCTTGTGTATTATCATTTTCAATATACTTTTTTATTTCTTTATTGATTAAGTTATTATATATGTGTCCTTATCCCCACATTACCCTCCTCATCCCTCCACTTATGCCCTCACCCCCCTGTTGTCTGTGTCAATATACTTTTACAGAAATTACCTCATTTGGCAATTTCAACTATCTACATAGTAATCAGGAATGGGTGATCTTATTTTCATCATGTAAGAGAAACTAAACAACCACAAGACTCATTGTTTACCCAATTTCATAAAACCCACTAAAATACATTGATAGTGGCATCAAATTAAAATTTCAACCAATATAAGACAAGGTCAAGGAAGTTGGATTTGCTGGACTTGTTGCATATGTCATATTTACCTTCTAGAGTTGTTTTGTTTCAAGTATTCATGAGTCTTGAGCTGGCCATAGAGGAAAGCAAGGGAGATTTATTGTAGTTTTCATATTTTCCCAAGATATGAACTCATACCAACTAATCCCATTCATCTTTTGAGATGTGGCCTGGATGTTTTAAGCTCTGATATTTCTTCCACATCAAAGTACTAGTAAGACTAGTACAATGTGTAGGCATCTAGAAAATCAGGCATTCTCAGTGATAAAAGTTGCTTGGATAGAAACACATATTCCAAAAACCTCTATATAAGTCACTAGTACATTATACAATAAAAAGATAAACAACTTAACATTAGAATGTAGATAATGTATCTATTCCTTAGATCAACTCCTTGGGACTTAACATTTAAGGAATGTCTGTTTTATTCTTTTCACATTTGCAAATAACAGACATTCCTTAAATATTATCTTGTCTTAAGGAGTTGAACTGAGGAATAGATACAATGCAGCAATGTATAGGGGCAGACATCATTGATTTTTTCAGTTTAAAAATGGTAAGTTTTGCCATAACCCGGTTTGGCTCAGTGGATAGAGCGTCCGCCTGAGGATTGAAGGATCCCAGATTTGATTCCGGTCAAGGGCATGTACCTTGGTTGTGGGCACATCCCCAATAGGGAGTGTGCAGGAGGCAGCTGATCGATGTTTCTCTCTCACTGATGTTTCTAACTCTCTATCCCTTTCCCTTTATCTCTGTAAAAAATCAATAAAATATATTTTTAAAAAATGGTAAGTTTTGTATATGAAGAAGCAACATGCAAAAACTCATTATGATCAAAATAAGTATTTGGGGACATCTAGAGACCACTAGTCTTAATGGTAAGAATATGGGCATTTCTCCAGGAATTATACCTCATTTATACAGCTACCTTAGTTTTACATTGAAGGTAGATCTCTGATTTGTCAATATTTTCTCATACAAAAAGGCAACAAAGGAGAGGCTTATCAAAATGCACGAGTTTAGAACACACGAATTTAGATACACTGGGGTTCTGTTTAGCCTCCATAATGTTTAAGGAGGCTGTATAACAGGTACTTCAACAACTGCCAAGATGAAATTACTTGAAATTAAGCAAGTATATAAGTTTCCTGGTAAAGAAGATGCTTCTGAGACTTATCAAAGTATGAATTTGGCCAATGCGAAGTTGCTGGGAAATAGCTAAAAGCAAACATTATAGACAAATCAAGCTAACTTGTGGTAATTTCAACTATCTGCATAGTAACAATATAGTTAATTTAATGAAATCATTATGAAACCAAGAAACATGTACAGTCTTCATCTTGACATGTACAAATGATTGCATTTTGGTCAGTGGCTTACTGTGTGTTTGGAGCCTTTTGATTAGAATGAGAGAAGGACACATATCTAACACATCTACCCTTTTGGACAAGAAAATATCTCCCATCTTCTCTTTCCTCAACCTATATTGAGTTTACCTCTCTTCCTCCATTCCTTTCTTTCATAACTGGGAATAGGCTACATATTACTGCGGTAACAAATAAACCTTGAAATATCAATGGTACAATAAAATAAAGATTTTTTGTTTCCTTATATTACACACCAAAGGGGGTTGTGTGGTTTATCTGGGATGTACTCAAAGTGCTGACTTTTAGGGATCAAAGTTTCTTCCATCCTATGGCAAAACCATTTAAAAGGACATGACTTCCAAGTCTTCCATGGTAGATGGAGGAGAGTATATAGTTGAATTGTATAGGTAGTTTTATGGCCAGGCCTGGTAGTGACACTTGACCCTAACTTTGTTGTTAAGGAGGATGGGAAATATAGTCTTATCAAGAAGAGAACTTTGAAATAAAATTTAATGAACTCATAGCATTTTCTCTGACACAATATACATTCACTCATGGATTTTTGCTTCTCAGTAATTTTTTAGCCCTATCACACCAGATAATAGTACATATTCTGTCTTTTCTAAGGAATGTGAAAATTAGTAACTAAGAATTCAGCACTGGTAGATGTATGTATGAGTGAATGTATGAAAAAAGAAAGAATGAATATAAACATTCCACATTCATTCTCACTGTAATGTTATATCTTGTTTTCTTTATTTAAGGCTCTTGCCTCTGTTTTCAATATTAATACAATAATTAATTATTAGTATCATGTAATTCTTAGGAACAGAAAAATATCATTTTTATTACCTATGGTTATAAGTATTTGGAGGAAATAATAATTCTCCTTTAGTTATGTTATACATATATCCCATAAAGAAGGAAAAACTCTTGTCCATGTTCTATTGATTGCCTAGTAATTACCTACACACCAACAACTTAAACTTGTACCAAAAACATAATATTAAACAAATTACTCAGTATCCAAGTCACTTAATGGGCCATATTTTATTGGAGTTAAGGTTGATAGGATCTGAATAAAGAAACATAATAGTATAAGAACAAAAATAATATAAATTACAATATTTGTAAACTCCTATAAGATTGTTTGAGCAACCTTGTAAAGAAGGCAGAAGTTATATGGACATATGTACTTGGAAATATTTAAGTATTGAGTCACTATTGTCCTGGCCATCAATATAACTAAAAACTGTATATAGTTGACTGACAGAAATGACATAAAGAAGATCCAATTGTGCTCCAAGATGAGCCAAGGACATGGCAAGAATTTGGACAAGTAGAGTTGTTATTGGGGACGATGAAGTATTTCTTTCCCCTACTGAGTGCTGGGGTGGAGTCCTTATGCTATCTTGAGAAAATTTTCTGAGACTCGAACAGGAGAATGAGTGATTTTTATCTGTGTGGAAGTACATCACTGTGTTTTTAAAGTGCCATTCCAGTCATAGAAGTTTAAAACAAAGCCAATGTCTAGAGTTTCCTTTCCATGTTGCAGCTGGGTCCAATTCAGCCTCAGGCTAGTTACAGATTATTAGTCCACCATGTATGGGGGTCCACACAATGGTGAGCCACATGGGACAATGCTAGGAAGCAGGAGGGAGAGCCTCACAAGCCAGGAGGCAACCAAGAGAGAGAGTTCCTTTGTTTAAGGGATTAAATATCCCAAATTTCATGCCCTTGCAGTGGCCATGCCTATTCTGGCCAATGATCTGGGCTTCCAGGTATGACTGACAGACAAGTACTATCCCAAAGTCACCCCAACTTTATTGGTCATGTGTCTATTCTCCTCCCTGTCCAGTCCCTTCCTCCAGCGATCTGCGGAGAATAGACTGGTCGCTCCCAGGGAGTGTAAAGCTTTAGCTTCCTGGTGAAGCTGCCCAAATGCCATGCCTATAATATTTGGCCTTCCCTTTGTTCCTCTCCTATTATTAATAACTAGGTTAATTACAATGGTGTCAGATTAACAAAAAAATTTAAAAACTATGAATGCTTAGCTCTTGGTCACCATGCTATGAGCTAGTATTATATTTATATTGTAAGAAAATCCACATGCTGATGAGAGCAAAGTAGCTGATTCTAAAGTTCCCACTTAGATAAGTTATTTCGGGGCAGGGGAGATTTGACAACTAGACAGAGTGAGATCATAGGGTGATGGTCTTGGGGTTGTAAACAAAAGGCAATGTAAGAAGTTTGCATGCTTAGCAATTTTTTAAGTCCAATGTACTTTTCTCTATCTAATCTGGTAGACATCTACATGAATTAAATGTTATATGTTTCACAAGCACTCATCCTTTCTACCTTGCAGGCATTGCTGCATGGACAGTATTCATGCCAACTATACATTTGAGACAAATCCTGAACAGAAATTTTGCCACTTTTATTACCTACACAGGGGTCATATTAGGCTACATCATCATCATCTCTCACCTAGACTACTTTAGGAATTACAAATGGTCCTCTTTTTTTCTCTCTCTCCAGCTCTTAGTTAGCCCCTTTTTAACATTTAAATTATGACATAGCATTCCCCCACTTAAAACTCTCTAGTGACTTCTCTTGTCATTGAGCATAAAAATTTAAAAGCCTTTGACTTGGCTTAAAAGTTTATATATGAGTCAATATCGTGTAACCTATCTGAAGTTACCTTCTACTTCTTTATTCATATATCACTCAACTTAAGCCACACTAGCCTAGTTGTGGCCTTAATAAAACTTGCTAACAATGGGCTTGCCTCAGGGTGCCTACACTGACTGTTGACTGTACCTGTAATATCCTTACCTCAAATAATTACATAACTAACATTCTCACTTATTAAATTACTACCTCTGCTTAATAATTTATAAAAGAGGCCATTTGTGACTACATTCTATGAAATAGCCCCTTTTAACATTTAACTCACCTCTGGGAGTCTCCATTATACTATCTTGCTTTATTTTGCTCCATCTTCAACATTTACTACCATTTGATATATTGCATTTTTATATAATTTTATTAGCATTTTAATTTGTTTTCCTGTATAGACTATAAGTTATATGAGAATAGGAATTTTGGTGTTTTTTTTACCATTATATTCTTATGACCAGGAAAAGGCACAATGCATAGAATTTTTTTTGTTAAGAATATAAATGTATATAAAAGGAACAAATAATGGGAGAAGCAAAGCTTCCTGGAATGAAGGTGTTTAGGTTATCTTTTGTTAACTACACAAAAACTTGATGTATTATAGCCATAATTATTTTACTAATCACAAATTTGTGTGTCAGAAATTCAAATAGGGCCAATGATGTTTACAGAATTCTCTCGTAGTATTTAGCTGACAGATGGCCTAATCTACTGTTACCTTGACAGAGGTAGCTAGAATGCTGGGCTTAGTGGATTTTGTCAACTGGAATACTTAGACATGGGTTATCTGGCAGGACAATCAGAGTATTCAAACCTCATACCTGGGTGGCTCCAGGCTCCAAGAGCAAGTGCTCCACAAAACAAGGAAGAAGCTACATGGCCTTTTACAAGTTAGCCTCAGAAGTCATACACCATTATTTCCACCATATATATTGATTGAACATTCACAAGCCTACCTTGATTGAAGAGAAGGGTACATACGTCCCTCCTTTTAATGAACAGGATATCAATTTGTGGCCATGTTTTATTTTGTTATTCAGATATAACTAATATAGTATATTAATGTCAGGGGTACAACATAATGCTTTGATATTTGTATATATTACAAAATGATAACCACAATAAGTCTTATTAATGTCTATCACCATACTTTGTTTCTTCTAATGAGGACTTTTAAGATTTGCTCACAACTTCTAAATATATAATACGATATTTTAACTATAGTCACCAATGTTGTACATTGCATCCCCATGACTTATTTATTTTATAACTGGAAGTTTGTAAATTTGACAACTGTCACACGTTTTTACTCACAACAACTCCCCCATCCCTACCAACAGCCAATATGTTCTCTGTATCTATGAGCTCATTTTTTTAATTGCACATAAAATTGAGATTGTACATATTTGTCTTTCTTTGTCTGATTTATATTACTTAGAATAATTCCCTCAGGGTCCATCCAACTCATTGCAAATGGTAAGATTTCTGTCTTCTTTATGGGTGAATAATATTCCAGTGTGTGTGTGTGCATGTGTGTGTGTGTGTGTGTGTGTGTGTGTGTGTGTGTGTGTATCATTTTCTTTGTCCATTTATCCATTAATTGACACATAGGCTGTTTCCATGTGTTGGCTATTGTAAACAACACTCCAGTGAACATGGGGGTGCATATCTTTTTGAGTTAGTGTTCTCATTTTTCTATAAATACCCAGAAGTGAGATTGCTGGGTCATATGGTAGTTTTATTTTTAATTTTTTGAAGAGCCATCACATTGTTTTCCTAAGTGGTTACACCAATTTACAATCCCACCAACAGTGCACAAGGGCTCCCTTTTTTCCACATCCTTGTCAACACTTTTTATCTCTTGTCTTTTTTGATCATAGCCACTAGAGGCGCGGTGCATGAAATTCCTGGATTGGGGGAGGTCCCCTCAGCCCAGCCTGAACCCTCTCCAATCCAGGACCCCTCAGGAGATGTCTGACTGCCGGTTTAGGCCTGATCGCGGGGATCGGGCCTAAACCGGCAGTTGGACATCCCTCTCACATTCCAGGACCACTGGCTCCTAACTGCTCACCTGCCTGCCTGCCTGATAGCCCCTAACTGCCCCCCCCACCGGCGTGGTCACCCCCAACTGCCCACCCTGCTGGCCTAGTCACCCCCAACTGCCCCCTCGCCAGCCTGGTCGCCACCAACTGACTCTCCTGCTGGCATGGTTGCCCCTCACTGCTCCCCCCTGCTGGCCTGGTTATCCCACGTAGCCTGCTGCTCAGTCATTTGGTCGCCCCTCACTAACACCCCTGCCAGCCTGGTTGCCCCACACAGCCTGCTGCTCGGTTGTTTGGTCGCCCCTCACTGACCCCCCTGCAGGCCTGGTCACCCCATGCAGCCTGTTCGGTTGTCCGTTCAATTGCTATGGTCACTTAGGCTTTTATAAATAAACTAGAGGCCCGGTGCACAAAAATTTGTGCACTCGGGGGCGGGGGGAGGGGGGTCC
>NW_005361076.1:747730-752892 GCF_000412655.1 Myotis brandtii
GTGTAGATATATATATATATATATATATTCTAACAGAGGTGCAGTGACATCTTATTGTAGTTTTATTTGAATTTCCTTGATGGTTATTGGTGTTGCTCACCTTTTCATGTACCTGTTGAACATATATATGCCTCCCTTAGAAAAATGTCTATTCAAATCCTCTACCCATTTTTATTTTTATATATTTACTAGAGGCCTGTTGCATGAAAAGATTCGTGCAATAGGCCTTCCCTTCCCCTGGCTGCTGGCACCGGTTTTCCTCTGGCACCCAGGACCCAGGCCTTCGCTCCAGCCTGAGCCACCTTCAGTCTTCGCTGCTCCGGCCTGAGCCGCCTTCAGTCTTCACTCTGCCGCTTCGAGCCTACGTATGCAAATTAACCGCCATTTTGTTGGCGGTTAATTTGCATATCTCACTGATTAGCCAATGGGAGGGGTAGCGATGGTACGGTCAATTACCATGTTTGTCTATTATTAGATAGGATATGTATGTATAGATGGATAGATAGAAATATTGATGAGAGAGAAACGTCATCAATTGGTTGCCTCCTGCAAACCCCTGATTGGGGACTGAGCCCATTACCTGGGCATGTGCACTGACTAGGAATTGAACTGGTCCATAGGTTGATGCTCAACCACTGAGCAACACTAGCTGGGCCTCTACCCATTTTTAAATCACATTGTTTATTTTTTGTCATTCAGTTATGAGTTTCTTATGTATTTTGGATATTAGTCCCTTATCAGATAGATGGTTAGTAAATATTTTCTTTCATTCAGTAGGTTAACTTTTCATTTTGTTGATGGTTTCCTTTGGTATGAAGAAGCTTTTTAATTTGATGTCATCCTCTTCTTTATTTTTGCTTTTATTTCCTTTGTTTTTGGTATCAAATCCAAAAAAAAAAAATCATCCCCAAGACCAATGTCAAGGAGCTAATTGCCTATTATTTCTTTTAGGAGTCTTATGTTTAAGTCTTTATTCCATTTTGAATTAAATTTTTTGTGTGCTATAAAGTTGCAGCTCAGTTTCATTCTTTTGCATATGGCTTTCCAGTTTTCCCAATATCATTTATTGAAGAGACTGTCCTTTCCCCCATTGTATATTCTTGGTTCCTATGTTCTAAATTAATTGACCTTATGTGTGGGTATATTTATGGGATCTTTAGCCTGTTTCATCGGTCTATGTGTCTGTTTTTTTGCCCATACCATACTGTTTTGATTACTATAGCTTTGAGATATAGTTTGTAATCAGGTAACTGTTCTGCCTCCAGCTTTGTTCTTCTTTCTTAAGATTTCTTTGTTTTTTTAAGAAATTCTTTTTTTAATATATTTTATTGATTTTTTACAGAGAGGAAGGGAGAGGGATAGAGAGTTAGAAACATCGATGAGAGAGAAACATCGATCAGCTGCCTTCTGCACAGCCCCTATTGGGGTTGTGCCCACAACCGAGGTACATGCCCTTGACCGGAATCGAACTTGGGACCCTTCAGTCTGCAGGCTGATGCTCTATCCACTGAGCCAAACCGTTCAGGGCAATAAATTCTTTATTGTTGAAAGTATAACATATGTCCCCCCTTTTCCCCCATTGACCTCTCCCAGGCTTTAACCTTTAACTCTTTGGGGTCTTTTATGGTTCCATAGAAATATTAGGATTTTCTTTCTATTACTCTGAAAAATCCTATTGGAATTTTGGTAGAGATTGCACTGAATTCTGGCCAAGTTTTAAAACCCTTGCTGATGGCTTTTGTCAATTGTTTTGGATTATGAATTGTTTTTGTCACCTGTTGTCTCAAGAGATTGAATTGATCTAAAGTGGATAAAATAATTGGTCAGAAATGTACAAAGAAGCATTAGCCCTTGAGTTCTCATGTTCTAATTTTATCTTACACTTTAAATTTTCTGTGAGACAAGTTGTCTTATATCCCCAAAGGGTAAACTGACCTGCCTCATTGTCGCATAAGGTAAACTGATCTGGGGCAGGTCAAAAGTGTGCAGTAAGATTTGAAAAGGTGTGAAATATGAAGCTTTACTTAGGTTTTCTAGGTCAAACTTTAGTTTCTACTCTGCATTGGTTCCCATGCAGATTATAAGAGAATTGCTACATTAGATGTTACAAAGTTTTTACCTTGCTATTACTAAAGTAGAACATTTTTTAACTTGTCTATTACTTTTATTATCATCACTACTGGTAGACATTCATCTGTCAGGAACTCTTAAAGGGAAGGCTTGTGGTAAGATTTGCCCACCAAAGTCCCACTGAAACTTTAATAAGGTGCCTATAAAAATCATAAAATATACTATTATTTTACTCTGCACATATTATTAATTAAACCTTATTTAATATGACACCATTAAGATTTTCCTATTATAATTTGCTTTTAATAAATAATTATGTTATGATTTATTCTAAATATTGAGTGCATTTAAATACTATAATATTATTAGGATTTAGGTATGGAAAATATTGAGTATAATAATTTATTTAAAAAGCATGATGACTTTTTAGGAAATAATTTCTGATGAACAATTATTAAAATATTTAAAAATATATGAATTAGATATACCTTCTAGTTCCAGATTTGCTACTGAATAGGCAACCTTTAACTCATTTTACTTCTCTATCAAACTTTTCCATCTTCTTAGATTAAAATAATAA
This sequence comes from Myotis brandtii, assembly GCF_000412655.1. NCBI lineage: Eukaryota > Metazoa > Chordata > Mammalia > Chiroptera > Vespertilionidae > Myotis > Myotis brandtii. The sequence continues at coordinate 750,381 of NW_005361076.1, forward strand.
TCTCTAGGGTCATACTCCCCAAGCAACATGGCACTATGCCATGGACATATGGCAGCTCAATAAAAAATTTCAGTATGAATTATGTTAAGTTTTTTGGAACAAACTCACTAATGATGAATTTCCATTGTTGGTATTACCTTAGGAAGATGGTTAATATTTAAATCTCAGTATTGCTTTTCTTTCATATAAGGCCAAATCTGTTTTTCTTTAGTAGTGGCCCGGTGTACAGATTTGTGCACATTGAAACGAAATTAATTAGAATATTTTAATATTGCCATTCACCCTTTTTCTATAACAGAAGTGTCAACCAAATTCATGATCAACAATGACAGATTGAAACACATGTGTGTCATTGGTGTTAGTGAGAGCTTTATATATATCGCACATGCGCAAGTCAATTTAGCCTTTTATAGATATAGAATAAACTTACTTAATTAGACCTGCTTTCTGATGTAGCTAAACTTTTTCCAGCCCAGTGAAGCACCCCAACTTCTCTTTCAGGTAATTGTCAGCAACACAGCAGTAAATATCAACACAAAGCAGATTATTATTGTAGATCACACAGGGAGAACAAAAGGTAAAATATTTAACTGCAGTAGTGTTTAACTATATTCTGTTCAGTGAGAAAACCTGAAGTCATTTTCAAGGTCCACCATTTCTTACTTCTTTTCAGTCAGGCCAAGTTTCTAAACTTTTTTAAATCTCCGTTTTCTAGCTAATGAAAAGCAAATAGGATTCCACCGAGTCTCCTATCTACCTACTCCAGGACTTCTGTGAGGATCGAATGAAATAAGGCATGGGAAAACACTTCACAGACATTTGGTTAAAGTGTGAAATGTTTTCACCTGGTTATAAAGCAAGTCGCATTCCTGGGCTGAAGAAACTGCAAGGAGGCTAGTCACTAGGGAGAGGAATCCAGGCATTGCTACCTGACGTCATTACCCAACGCCCACAGCGACCGTTTCCAGACTAGGCCAGGTTGTGGGCTGCATTATGCACCATGAGGTCTCAGCAGTGTTGGCTGTGATTTGGTGGGCTATCACTCCAGGGTGGGGGGTGTGGTGGTGGCAGAGCCTATGTCCCCCTTGGGGGAAGCCGAGTGTTGCTTTGTGGGCACCAGGTCCATGGTGCCAGTGCACGTCACAGCAGCTCCTGTGTTGAGAGTCTGCCCCCTGGTGGTCAATGTGCATCATAGAGACCGATTGGACAGTTAGACATTTAGCATATTAGCCTTTTATATATATAGATTCTTGAAAAGGAAAATAATTGAACTGAAATTTTCAAAATACGAATTTTTTCCATATTACAATATAAAATTAACAAGGCTGTTAACTTTCACATAATGTCCTTTATCTGTATATGCACTTTATTCAACCTTTACTACCCAATTATTTGATGATTTTCACTGAGAATCAATGACATGGGTTCTATTATTGAACACCTGTATATATGGCATATCAAGACCTCAGCAGATTAGATGCATACATAAATCAGACTTCTGTTGTGTATAAAAATGGACTTACTTTTTAACTTAAGACAAGTTAATGTAGCCTTTTACCTCCCCAACCCTGTTATGGGTTGAATTTTGTCCTTCCAAAAGATATGTTTAAACCCTAATGCCCATACTTGTGAATGTGACCTTATTTGGAAATGAGGTCTTTGCAGATGTAATGGAGTTAATATGCAGCCATATTCAGTTAGGGTGGCCCTATTCCAGTCATTGGTGTCCTTATAAGTAGAGGGACATTTGGACACACAGAGAAACATAGAAAGAACACCATGTGACAATGGAGGTAAAGATTGAAGAGATGAAGTTGCAAACTAAGGGACACCAAGGATTTCTGGCAGTCACCAGAAGCCAGAAGAGTCAAGGAAGGATTCCTCCTAGGGGCTTCAGAGGAAGCATAGCTTTGTTAACCCGTGATTTCAGACTTCTAGCCCCCAGAACTGTGAGAGGATAAGTTTTTTGTTGTTTTAGCCACCTAGTTTGGTAACTGTTATGGGAGTCCTAGGACACTAATATATCAACTCCCCCAGTTATCCTCCAGTTAATTGTGGTCCACCACACTCTTGCTTTGCTACTGTATAGAATTATCTTGTATAATATTATTCTACCTGAGTACAGTCATCCTTCCTAGATGTCCATTGCTGCTAATACCAGTGTCTGATCATCAACATCCTATATTGTTAATATTTACAGTTTGCTGATCTGTCCCTAAGTCCTTCTAGCAATTCAATTCCTTCTCAGCTCCTTGTCTCCAGAAAATAAATAACTCAAACAAGGGTACATAGAATGCCAGAACAAACACCAATTTCCATACACTGAACTTTAAATCTATTCAGAGCCAATAATCATTTCCCAAGAGGAAATATGATCGCTGTCTATACAACTTTGGAAAAACCACAGTATTTTAATCTCTGTTTCCTCTTCAGAAACAGAGATTGCATTTATGAAATTAAAAGTTCCTTTCAGATTATATTATTTATATTTATATTTGTATTTATATTTGTA
>NW_005361076.1:752948-760818 GCF_000412655.1 Myotis brandtii
CCCCAAATGGAAAAACTGGCTTTCCTTTCTTGTGACTCTGAAAACACACTGCAGGTTTGAAATGTCAGTCTTTTCATCTCCTAATGAAAAATGTTTAAGAATATAGTACCACAACAACCTTATAGCAGAATTTCAAATCTTGGCCAGATAGATATATTATCTCAGTTTGCTGTGATCTAAAAATAATGTTTAGGATACACACCTAGGTTTAAAATGTGCCTTTAATTCAATAGAAGCTATAGATATTTTTTAACCGCCAAGGATAAAGACTTGAGTGATGTTAGTGGTCTATTTGTGTGAGCTCTGCATCTGCTGGTGTGGTTAATCATGGTCTCTGCTGCATCTAGACCCATTGATAGTGGGCCCAGATATTTGTTGATAAGGTGCAATATGTCCTACAGGGCCAGATGAGTTAATATCCTTCTGTGTTGCTGTCCATTTGTATCAACTCCTCCCAACAGTCACCTTTATACACTACTATTTTTAATCTCTCTTGAATAACTCTTACAATGTACAGCATAACAGTAACCATAAATACACAGAAGGACAAGTGCAGGACTTATATTCAGTTATTCAACCCTCTGATAGTGCAGAATTGGAATTAGTATTTGAGATTTTCTCAAATAATTATACTTAATAGAGTTAGAAATAGAAAATTTTAAAATGTGGATGAAGATTTAACGAATTTTGGGAGTCAAGATAGATAATACAGCATGATTCACATAGTTCCAAATAAGAATTTGAAAAGAAAGTCTTTTAAAATGTCTTTGCAGCATGGCACGAATGACCCTGAGTTGAGGCTGTTTGACACACCCATTTATGTCTCAATATAAATATTATCAATATAAATAATATAAATACCTGTCTGAATATTTACACATAAGTAAAATAAAACAATAAGATTTCTTATTTTTAGGTCAATATTTGTTGTATGGTGTCCAGTAAGACTCCCTCCATGTTCTGCGTGGAGTAGGGTTCGGTATCTGAAAGAGGGGCCGCACACAAATGAGAGAGAAATGACACGAGATAATTTTGAAATATTGGGGGACCAGGCGGGCAACCAACCTTTTATTTGATCTGGGGTAGCCCTAGGGTAAGGTGGTTTGTCTGGGGTAGCCCTAGGGTAAAGTGGTTTGAATGACACATGGATTAGCTCATCGGTAGACAATTTCCAGGAATAGGCAGAATATTTGATCAACAATAATCAACAAGGATCTACACAAGTATCTAAGGAATTCAGTGAACTAAGGTGGGGATGATGATTCAGCTACCATTATCTAGATTCACTGCGTGGTGTCTAAATTAACTGGGTGGTGCACAGTCCTGACCTTTGCTAGGACTTCAAAGGTTACTAGCTTTTGGGGGTCTCTGTCTATACTCAGCTAGTGAAGACAATAAATGGTTTCCTGCAGTATGGTGTTTATAAAAATTTACCCAACACCTTTGCAGAGGGCATCCATTACCAAATAGGATGGTTTTACACATTATAAGCTCAAGTGCATTAGAAAATCATTTTAGTAGTTTGTAACTTGTATTTACTTTAAAATTAAATAGGACAGGGTATAATACAATGGGAAGCATTAGCATGCCTTATAAAGAAAAGGGTAATTATTGCTTCATGAGACTTTTTATTTTTTATTCTTTATTGTTGAAAGTATTACATAGGTCCCCTTTTGCCACACATTAACTCCCTCCAACCAGCCCCTGCCCCCCCCCCCCCAGGCTTTTACCACCTAATTGTCCATGTCCATGGGTCATGCATGTAATATACAAGGTCTATGGTTGATTACCTTCCACCCACCCTCCCCCCGCCTTCCCTCTGAGTTTCTGCACTCTGTTCCATGCTTCCCTATCTCTGGATCCTCTCTGTTTATCAGTTTATTTTGTTAATTACATTCAACATATGAGTGAGATTATGTGATACTTGTCTTTCTCTGACTGACATTTCACTTAGCATAATACTCTCCAGGTGCCTCCATGCTGTCTCAAAGTGTAATAGATTGTTCTTTTTCACTGCTGCGTAGTGTTCCATGGTATAAATTAACCATAGCTTTTTTTATACACTCATCTACTGATGGGCACTTGGGCTGTTTCCAGATCTTAGCTATTGTAAATTGTGCTGCTATGAAGATAGGGGTGCATACATTCTTTCTGATTGGTGTTTCAGTTTTCTTAGAATATATTCCTAGAAGTGGGATCACTGAGTCAAAAGGCAGTTCTATATTTAATTTTTTTAAGGAAACTCCATACTGTTTTCCACAGTGGCTTCACAGTCTGCATTCCCACCAGCAGTGTACTAGGGTTCCCTTTTTCTCCACATTCTCGCCAGCACTTGTCATATGTTGATTTGTTGATGGTAGCCATTCTGAAAGGTGTGAGGTGTTACCTCAGTGTCATTTTAATTTGCATCTCTCTGATGATCAGTGCCTGTGAGCATTTTTTCATATGTCTCTTGTCCATAGGTATGTCCACTTTTGAGAAGTATCTATTTAGGTTTTTTGCCCATTTTTAATTGGATTGTTTGTCTTCATTGTTACATTGTATGAGTTCCTTATATATTTTGGATATTAACCCTTTATCTGATGTATCATTGCCAAATATGTTCTCCCATACTTTGGGCTTCCTTTTCATTTTATTAATGGTTTCATTTGCTATGCAGAAGCTTTTTATTTTGATGTAGTTCCATTTGTTTATTTTCTACTTAGTTTCCTTTGCCCTAGGAAATACTATATCTATAAACCTATTGCTATGAGAGATGTCTGAGATTTTGCTGACTTTTACCACCTAATTGTCCATGTCCATGGGTCATGCATGTAATATACAAGGTCTATGGTTGATTACCTTCCACCCACCCTCCCCCCGCCTTCCCTCTGAGTTTCTGCACTCTGTTCCATGCTTCCCTATCTCTGGATCCTCTCTGTTTATCAGTTTATTTTGTTAATTACATTCAACATATGAGTGAGATTATGTGATACTTGTCTTTCTCTGACTGACATTTCACTTAGCATAATACTCTCCAGGTGCCTCCATGCTGTCTCAAAGTGTAATAGATTGTTCTTTTTCACTGCTGCGTAGTGTTCCATGGTATAAATTAACCATAGCTTTTTTTATACACTCATCTACTGATGGGCACTTGGGCTGTTTCCAGATCTTAGCTATTGTAAATTGTGCTGCTATGAAGATAGGGGTGCATACATTCTTTCTGATTGGTGTTTCCGATTTCTTAGTATCTACTCCTAGAAGTGGGATCACTGGGTCAAATGGCAGTTTCATTTTTAATTTTTTGAGGAGACTCCATACTCTTTTCCATAATGGCTTCTCCAGTCTGCATCCCCACCAGCAGTGCACTAGCGTTCCCTTTTCTCCACAGCCTCGCCAGCAGGATTTGGATATTGACGATGGTAGCCATTCTGAAAGGTGTGAGGTGTTACCTCAGTGTCATTTTAATTTGCATCTCTCTGATGATCAGTGCCTGTGAGCATTTTTTCATATGTCTCTTGTCCATAGGTATGTCCACTTTTGAGAAGTATCTATTTAGGTTTTTTGCCCATTTTTAATTGGATTGTTTGTCTTCATTGTTACATTGTATGAGTTCCTTATATATTTTGGATATTAACCCTTTATCTGATGTATCATTGCCAAATATGTTCTCCCATACTTTGGGCTTCCTTTTCATTTTATTAATGGTTTCATTTGCTATGCAGAAGCTTTTTATTTTGATGTAGTTCCATTTGTTTATTTTCTACTTAGTTTCCTTTGCCCTAGGAAATACTATATCTATAAACCTATTGCTATGAGAGATGTCTGAGATTTTGCTGACTTTGTCTTCTAGGATTTTTATGGTTTCCCAACTTATGTTTAAGTCTTTTATCCATTTTGAGTTTATTTTTGTGTAGGATGTAAGTGGGTAGTCTAGTTTCATTTTTTTGCATGTATCTGTCCAATTATCCCAACACCATTTATTGAAGAAACTGTTTTGACTCTATTGTATGTTCTTGCCTCCTTTGTCAAATATTAATTGAGTGTAATGGCTTGGGTCATTTTCTGAGGTCTCTGTTCTGTTCCATATATATATATATCTGTTCTTATGAAAATACCAGGCTGTTTTGACTATAGTGTCTTTGTAGGATAACTTGATATCTGGCCTTATGATTCCTCCAACTTTGTTCTTTTTCAAGATTGTTACAGCTATTCAGCGTCTTTTTTGGTTCCATATAAATTTTTGGAGTATTTATTCTAGATATGTGCAATATGCTCTTGGTATTTTAATAGGGATTGCATTACATGTGTAGATTGCCTTAGGTAGTTTGGGTTTGGACAATAATGATGTTGATTCTACCAATCCATGAACACAGTATATTCTTCCACTTGTTTATATCTTCTTCTACCTATTTTTTCAATGTCTTGTAGTTTTTTGAGTCCAAGTCCTTTACCTCCTTGGTTAAGTTTATATCTAAATATTTTAATTTTTTTGTTGCAGTAGATAATGGGATTGTTGAGTTCCTCTTTCTGATAATTCAATATTGGTGTATAAAAAAGCCATCAATTTTTGGGTGTTGATTTTGTATCCTGCTACATTGCCAAATTCATTTATTAAATCTAGCAGTTTGTTGGTGGAGTCTTTAAGGTTTTCTATGTACCATATCATGCCCTCTGCGAATATTGAGAGTTTTACCTCCTCCTTTTCAATTTGGATGCCTTTTATTTCTTCTTGTCTGAACGCTGAGGCTAGGACTTCCAGTAAAATGTTGAATAAGAGTGGTGAAAGTGGGCATCCCTGTCTTGTTCCTGTTTTTAGGGGAAATGGTTTTATTTTTTGTCTGTTGACTATGATGTTCGATTTAGATTTGTAATAGATGGTCTTTATCATGTTGAGATATGATCCCTTTATCCCCACTTTTCTGAGAATTTTTAAGAAAAACTAGAGCCCTGGTGCACGAAATTTGTGAACTGGGGGGGGGGGGCCGTTTGTTCCTCAGCCCAGCCTGCACCCTCTCCAATCTGGGACCCCTTGGGGGATGTCCAACTGCTGATTTAGGCCCGATCCCTGGTTTAGGCAGTCGAACATCCCTCTCACAATCCAGGGCTGCTAGCTCCTAACCACTTGCTGGCCTGCCTGCCTGATTGTCCATAACGGCTTCTGCCTGCCAGCCTCATCACCTCCTAACCACTCCCCTGCCAGCCTGATTGATGCCTAACTGCTCCCCTGCTCGCCTGATCGCCCCCAACTGCCCTCCCCTGTCAGCCTGATGTCCCCCTCTGTTGACTATGATGTTCGATTTAGATTTGTAATAGATGGTCTTTATCATGTTGAGATATGATCCCTTTATCCCCACTTTTCTGAGAATTTTTAAGAAAAACTAGAGCCCTGGTGCACGAAATTTGTGAACTGGGGGGGGGGGGGTTTTCCTCAGCCCAGCCTGCACCCTCTCCAATCTGGGACCCCTTGGGGGATGTCCAACTGCTGATTTAGGCCCGATCCCTGGTTTAGGCAGTCGAACATCCCTCTCACAATCCAGGGCTGCTAGCTCCTAACCACTTGCTGGCCTGCCTGCCTGATTGTCCATAACGGCTTCTGCCTGCCAGCCTCATCACCTCCTAACCACTCCCCTGCCAGCCTGATTGATGCCTAACTGCTCCCCTGCTCGCCTGATCGCCCCCAACTGCCCTCCCCTGTCAGCCTGATGTCCCCCAGCTGCCCTCTTCTGCCGGTCTGGTTGCCCCCAACTGCCCTCCCCTGCTGGTCATCCTGTGACAATGTGGGGGCAGCCATCTTGTGACAACATGGGGGCAGACATCTTGTGGTGGCCATCTTGTGATGACATGGAGGTGGCCATCTTGTGACAACCTGGGGGTGGCCATCTTGTGATGATGTGAGGGTGTGAGGTTCAATTTGCATATTACCTCTTTATTATATAGGATGGATGTTGGATTTTGTCAAATGCTTTTTCTGCATCTATTGATATGATCATGTGATTTTCGTCTTTCAATTTGTTTATATGATGTATCACATTTATTGATTTGAAAATCTCGCACCAGTCTTGCTTCACTGCAATATATCTCAATTAATCACAGTGTATGATCTTTTAAATATATTGCTGGATACGATTTGCTAATATTTTGTTGAGGATTTTAGCATCTAGGTTCATCAAGGATATTGGCCTCTTTCTTTGTACTGTATTTATCTGGTTTTGGAATTAGGATAAAGCCAGGTCTCATAAAAAAAAAAAAAAACACCAAAAAAAAACCAAACAAACTTGGAAGTATTCTTTCCTCTTGGATTTTTTGGAATAATTTAAGGAGTATAGGTGTTAGTTCTTCTTTGAATGTTTGGTAAAACTCCCCTGTGAAGCCATCTGGTCCTGGATTTTTGTTTGCTGGGAGTTTTTTTTATTAATGCTTCTATTTGCTCAGTTGTTTTGGCCTATTCAGGTTTTCTGATTCAGTTTTGGGAGATTGTATTTTTCTAGGAATTTGTCCATTTCATCCACACTGTGCAACTTGTTAGCACATAGTTGTTCATAGTATTTTCTTGCAATCCTTTGTATTTCTGTGGTGTTAGTGGTTACTTCACTGTTTTCATTTCTGATTTCATTTATTTGGGTCCTCTCCTTTTATTTCTTGATGAGTCTGGCTAATGATTCATCAATGTTGTTTATCCTTTCAAAGAACCAGTTCTTGGTTTCACTTATTTTTTTTTGTATTTTTTTCAGACTCTATATCATTTATTTCTGTGCTAATCTTTATTATTTCCTTCCTTTTACTTACCCTGAGCTTTTCTTTTTGTTCTCTTTATAGCTCTGTAAATTGTAAGGTTGAATAGTTTATTATTAATTTTTCTTATTTTTTTAGGTCTGTACTGCTATGAACTTCCCTCTCATAACTGCTTTTGCAATGTCCCAGAGATATTGAGTTGTTTTGTGTGCATTTTCATTTGTATTCAGGAAGTTGTTTATTTTTTTTTTAATTTCGTTCATGATATCATTGGTAACCTATTCATTTGCCAACATGCTATTTAGCCTCCATGTGTTTGAATGTTTGGGGGTGTTTTTACTATAGTTGATTCCTAATTTTATTCCACTGTGATCTGATAAGATGCTTGATATGATTTCAATCTTCTTGAACTTGTAGAGACTTGTTTTATGTCCTAACATGTGGTCTATCTTTGTGAATGACCCATGTACACTTGAGAAGAATGTATATTCTGCAGCTTTGGGGTGAAATGCTCTATAAATATCAATGAAATCTATATGATCCAGTGTGTCCTTTAGGGTCACTGTTTCCTGGTTAATTTTTTGTCTGGAAGATCTATCCAGTGAAATCAGCGGGGTGTTAAAGTCTCCTACTATACTGTATTGTTGTTGACCTCTCCCTTAAAGTCCTCTAGAAGTATATATATATTCATGTGCCCCTATATTGGGTGCATATATAATTACCAGGGTTATATCCTCTTGTTAAATTGATCCTTTTAGTATTATGTAGAGACCTTTGATGTTGCTTGTGATGGCCTTCATTTTGAAGTCTATTTTGTTAAATATGAGTATTGATACCCCCAGATTTTTTTTTTCCATTTGCATGTGCAATTTTGTTCCATCCCTTCACTCTCATCTTGTGTGTGTCTTTTATTCTGAGGTGGGTCTCTTATAGACAGCATATAGTTGGGTCATGTTTTTGTATCCATTTAGCTACCCTATGTATTTTTATTGGCGCTTTTAATCCATTGACGTTTAAGGCTACTATTTTTTTTCCCTAGTGTGGGGAACCGATATAGGGTTGAGCCTCGGACTGACCTGCTGGCAAAGTCACAAACAAGTCCCAGCTTAGAGGGCTCAGTCCTCTTAGCATAATTAGGCTTGACCTTATAACACTC
>NW_005361076.1:761272-780307 GCF_000412655.1 Myotis brandtii
TGTGTCCATCGGTTAGGCTTATATGCATGCATATAAGTCCTTTGGTTGATCTCTCCCCCTTATCCCCACCCTCCCCTACCTTCCCTTTGAGGTTTGACAATCTGATCGATGCTTCTCTGTCTCTGGATCTGTTTTTGTTCCTATGTTCATAGAGGCACAATTCACCGTAGCTAAGATTTGGAAACAGCCTAGGTGCCCATCAGCAGATGAGTGGATCAAAAAACTGTGGTCCATCTACACAATGGAATACTATGCTGTGGTAGAAAAGAAGGAATTCTTACCATTTGCAACAGCATGGATGGAACTGGAGAGCATATGCTAAGCAAAATAAGCCAGTCAGAGGAAGATACAAATCACATGATATCACTCATTTATGGCTATTATTGATACGTACTTATTTATTGCTATTTTAATTCTGTATGCCTAGGTTTCTCTTTCTCTTTTTTCTTCTCATTACAGCAGTCCTTTTAGTATTTCTTGTGATAAACTCCTTTAGCCTTTTTTTTTTTGTCTGAGAAGCTCTTTATTTCACCATCTATTTTGATGATATCCTTGCTGGATATAGTAATCTTGGTTTCAGATCCTTGCTTTCCTTTACCCTGAGAACTTCATGCTATTTTCTTCTGGCCTGTAGAGTTTCTGATGAGAAATCAGGCATCAGCCTTATGGAATCTCCTTTGTAGGTAACAGTTTGCTTTTCTCTTGCTGCCTTTAAGTTTCTTTCTTTGTCTTTAATTTTTGGCACTTGAATTATGATGTGCCTAGGCATGGCCCTGTTTGGGATTTTCTTGCTTGGGACTCTCTATGCCTCCTGCACTTGTGTGGTTTTTCCTTCACCAGGTTAGGGAAGTTTTCTGCCATTATTTCTTCAAACATGTTCTCTATCCCTTTCTGTCTTTCTGACTTTTCTGTCACACTTACTATATGAATATTGTTACATTTCACTTTGTCTCACAGCTCCCTTAAGCTGTCCTCCTGATTTTAATTGATTTTCCTTTTTGGTTCTCTTATTGAGTGATTTTTCAACCCTGTCTTCTAATTCACTGATTTGATCCTCAGCTTCTCCTAATCTGCTGTGTATTCCTTCCAATGTGTTCTTTATTTGTGCTATGTTATTCTTTATTTCTGTTTTCAGTTACTATATCTTTTGTCATGCTGTTGAGCATCTTTACTGCCATTATTCTGAACTGTATATCAGATAAATTTCTTATCTCTGTTTCATTTATCTTTTCTCCTGGAGAGTTCTCTTGTTCTTTCATTTGGGAGTTGTTTTTTTGTCTCCTCATTTTGGGTGCCTGCTTGGGTTTGTGACTATGTATTAGGTAGAACTCCTACACTTCTCAATCTCTAGTGCAGAACAGTGTCAAAAGCTGTTTCTGACTAATTAGATTAGGCCAGTGGTCAGCAAACTGTGGCTCACGAGTCACATGCGGCTCTTTGGCCCCTTGAGTGTGGCTCTTCCACAAAATACCGACTTCTGTGCATGGGCCACAAAGTTTCAATTGCACTGTACATGCACGCCCACACAGGGTATTTTGTGGAAGAGCCACACTCAAGAGGCCACAGAGCCGCATGTGGCTCGCCAGCTGCAGTTTGCCAACCACTGGATTAGGCAAAGACTCCAAGCCTCCAGAGACCACCTCTGCCTGCAGACTGATTGGATTTAGTCTTGAATAGCCTCCAGGCACTGGTCCACAGGTGTGGCAAGAGTTTTTCCCAACAAGGTGAGGTGATTGCTTCTGCCTGTAGGCTAATTGTTATTCTCAGTTTCTTAATGGGCTTCAATAACTCCACACCCTCAGGCAAGGTGTTTTCCAATTGGGCGGGGCAGCTGTCTTTCCTCCCAGGCAAAACCACCTAGATAGCAATTATCTGCATGAAAAAGATGAACTCCACAGTGCCAGGGAATGACTCAGCACAGGAAACTGGGTAGCAGAGCCCCCAACCCTGGCTTCTGCACACACAGCTCCAGTCTACTCTGCCCTCCCTCTGTCAGAGCACAAGATGAGTGGCTACACAGGGAATTTTGTGCATTGTCCCTTTAAAACAGTGTCTGCATTTCCAACTGTCTCTCCCTGGCAGACAGCAACCCCACTGCTTTTCACAGCCAGATGCCATGTAGGTACCCTTCTCAGTTCTGGTGCTCTCTGCTGGGGAGCCCAACTTGTGAATTAGACCCCAGAGTTCTCAATGGCAAGCCCTGACAGCTGAGATATCTCTCCAAAACTTCAGCTGCTGTCTGTGGGAGGCCTGCCAACCCTTTCCTGCCTCCACCCTTCTGACCAGTCTCTATGTGATCTCCGCTTTCCCTCCTCGATTATCAGAGTTCTCTCCAGGGAGTCTTTAGTTGATTATTTAGGAAGTTTTTCATTATTTTAACTGTAATTCCAGTTTGGTCCTGGGAGCATGTCTGTGCAGCATCCACTTATTCCACTGCCATTTTTAATCCCTCTTCATGAGACTTTTAATTCAGTTGTTATACATACATGTGCATGTTTGTGTGCTATGTTGAGGACTATACAAAGTAAAATGTATCTCCAATAGTAGGTTATATTCAAAAACATTTAAAAGTAACTGCAAGTCCACAGTATTATCTTGAAATATGCAAAGGATATTATTAGAATTACTTGTTTATAAAAAAAAACAAACTCATTTATTAAAATACCCATTAATTTCTCCTTTAATTAGGAGCAATTTTCTGAATTACAATAATATCAGATTTTTTAAAATTCATTACTGCATTAATATAATAAGTTAAAATAATATAGTTTATTTTTGTACTTACCCTACTAGGCTAATTGTGTTTTCAATCTAAAGTACAATTATTTGTTTTGAATTTTTGCATTTTAAGCACTCGATTATTAGTAAAAGACTAAGAGTTCCATACTTAAATTTGGGTAATATAAAAATTTATTTGGGTAATAAAGTTATAATTGAGCCCAAAGTCTATGCTTTAAGTATGCTATAAACTTTCATAATATTTAGGAAAAACTTATAACTGAAAATCATAACATCTGACTCTTCTTATTTAATAGAGTGCATAAAATAAACCTGAAAGGGATATTACAACTCTTCTTGAAATAGTACCATGATCCTTATACTCCCAGGATTTCTGGAAGCTCAAATTTCAGAGGTTTCTCAAGTGCCTATGAATTATAAACCTATTAGAAGGACCAATCCAGAAATGTGATTAGAACTGCTTTGAATTCAAATAAGTATAAGACACTTAGATTCAACTGATGAGTAATATAGTTGTTTTCACTAGAACACCTGAAGCTTATTCAAGAATAAACTTCCATATCTTTTAAAAATGCAAACCAGATTATGGCAACATCCTCTGTTCTTGGCTCCTCCACCCCTTTCTTAATGTAAAAGCCTTCAATTGTTTTCTAGTACTTTTAGGATCTAGAGTAACTTCCATAATTTGGGGCATTGGTCCCTTTTGGTTGGCTCTTGAATACCTCTCTGGACACAACTCTATCTCAATCATTACCTCATTACCTCCTCTCTGCTACATTGGCTTCCTTTTATTCTGTCCTACAGTCATGATCCAGGTCATGTTCCATCCTCTGTCTCATTCTCCAGCCAGAGAGACATTTTTTATGTAATTCCTAATCCTTGAAACACTTTTCCATTCATTCATTCATTCATCCATTGTCCAACAATCCATCCATACATCCATCCATTCATCCACACAACCATTCATCCATTTAACAGTTTATTATCTATTGATTACCTAAAGGAATACTATTACCTTTATTACTCTCATAGAGTTCACATTTTATCAGGGGTCAAGGAAGACAGAAAATAATCAGATTAAATAAAATGTATAGTATGTCAAAGGATATAAGTTTTATGGAGAAACATAAAATAGGCAAGAAGATAGGGACTATTATACACTGATGATGGGTGATAGTAATTTTAAGTAGGCAGGTCACAGATGGCATCAATGAGAAAGTGAGCAAGCATCTGAAGGAATTGAGGGACTGAGTCATGATGTTATTTTATACTAGTGGCCCAGTGCACAGATTCATGCACATTGAAAGGAAATTAATTAGAATAAATATTTTAATATCACTATTCACCCTTTCTCTATAATAGAAGTGTCAGAGATGAAAGAAAATTAGTAAAATGTATATGAAAATAATATATAAATTGATTAATAAATAAACAATAACAACATGATATAAGAACAAAAAAGACATGATATAAAAACAACAAAAACATGATTTAAAAACAACAAAAACATGACATAAAACAACATTGATAAAAACAATGACTGATAAATTGATTAAACTTATTCAAATATCTCCCTGTATACCACATTAAGAGTAAAAACACTTTCAGAGTGCTTGACTAATTTCCCTTGTGCTGAAGTATTTACAACTTTAACTTTAACATCACACACTCTCCAAACTTGAGAGAAAGCAGCATATAACTGACCATGTCCGAAAACGGGTTCAGATAGGAATATTCCTACTCTGTCTAGAGCAGCGGTTCTCAACCTGTGGATCAAGATCCCTTTGGGGGTCGAATGACTCTTTCACAGGGTCGCCTAAATACATCCTGCATCTCATATATTTACATTACGATTCATAACAGTAGCAAAATTACAGTTATGAAGTAGCAACGAAAATAATTTTATGGTTGGGGGTCAACATAACATGAGGAACTGTATTAAAGGGTCATGGCATTAGGAAGGTTGAGAACCTGGTCTAGAGTTTGTCCTTGTGATTTATTAATAGTCACCTAAAATGCTGGCATCACGGAAAACTGTCTTCGAATTAATTTAAATGGGAGGCCAGTGTCAGACAGGGACGCCGGCTTCTTTCAGCTTCAGGTGTATGTTGTGCCAACAGTTGGTCTTCAGACATATTTTGTCAATGGCACCACTTTCTTTCAGCTTCAGAATGTCAACAAAAACAACCAAATTCATGATCAACAATGACAGATCGAAACACATGCGTGCGATTGGCACCAGTGAGATCTTTATATGTATCGTGCATGTGGGAGTCACATTTATTTTTAAATTGCCAGTGTGCATCATATGTGCCAGCTGGTAGGTCAGTCAGATGGTCAGACATACGTATGGTTGGTCACTTAACCTTTTATATATATAGACTAGAGGCCTGGTGCAGGGATTTGTGCACATTGAAAGGAAATTAATTAGAAGGTGGCCAGCAGGCCAAAACTGGGTGAGATGGGCTGGACACGCCCTGGAGCCAACCTCCCATGGTCCCTCCCTGACTGGCCATACCTGGGGCAGTGCCAGGGCTTAAAGGGCATCTGTGGAGTGAGCGGGGTCCCTCCAACAGGTCAGGTCCCTCTGCCTGGCCTGCAGGGATTGGGCCGAAACCAGTAGTCCGACATCCCCTTAGGAGTCCCGGAGTGTGAAAGGGCTCTCTATAAAGTTGCTGTCACTCGGCAGCTCCTGCGTTGAGCATCTGACCACTGGTGGTTAGTTCACATCATAGCTGCTGGTTGGCCAGTCGGCCAGTTGGCCCATCACTTAGGCTTTTATATATATACTAGAGGCCTGGTGCACGAAAGTCATGCATGAAGGGGGGGGGGGGTTCCTCAGCCCAGCCTGCACACAGTCCAATTAGGGACCCCTCAGGGAATGTCCGACCACCAGTTGGACACCCCTCTCACAATCTGGGACCGCTGGCTCCTAACCAATCACCTGTCTGCCTGCCTGATTGCCCCTAACCCCTTTGACTGCCTGCCTGATCACCCCTAACCTCTCTGCCTGCCTGCCTGATCACCCCTAACTGCCTCTGTCTGCCTGATCACCCCTAAGTTCCCTCCCTTGCCAGCCTGATCTCACCCCAAATGGCCCTCCCTTGCCGGCCTGATCTTGCCCCTAACTGCTCTCCCCTGCCAGCCTGATCGCCCCCAACTGCCTCTGCCTGCCTGATCGCCCCTAACTGCCCTGCCCTGCCTGTCTGATCTTGCCCCCAACTGCCATTCCCTACAGGCCTGATCTAGTCCCCAACAGCCCTCCTCTGCTGGCCAATTTGGTTCTGATTGGTCAGTTTCTATGCCAGTCAGTGTCTCTGGGCCTATCAACGGGGCCTGATCAGAAAGGTGGGGCTGATCAGCAGCCCTAATGGAGGCCTGGAGAGAAATGGAAACGGGGCTGTTGGCCAGGCTGAAAGAGAAAGAAAGTCAAG
This sequence comes from Myotis brandtii, assembly GCF_000412655.1. NCBI lineage: Eukaryota > Metazoa > Chordata > Mammalia > Chiroptera > Vespertilionidae > Myotis > Myotis brandtii. Next base: position 767,446 of record NW_005361076.1, read on the forward strand.
TTCTGATCAATGGCTGCCACAGAGGCTACGGATCAGAACCTGCCTCTCTCTCTACAGGCCTCTCTGTGGGCCTGATCCGCAGCCCCCTAGGCAGTCAGTGCTGGGTTGGGGTGCCCACAGTGGCCCCAGTCAGTGCTGGATCACCATGGCAACCCAGTACTGACTTCCAGTCTGGTCAAGCCTTCGGTGGTAATGGTCATTAGGACCCTGGCTCTTTATTATATAGATATAGATAGATAAGTGGGGTGTCTTTCAGGCAGGTAAAATAGCAAGTGCAAAAGTCCTGAGGTTAGTATGTGCTGAAAATGTTTTAAAAACAGCAAGAATAACTGGGTTGGGTGAGCAAGAATGAGAGTAGTAGGAGATTAGGGAGAAGGCAAGAGCTGAATATCTGACTCTTACAGGCCATGTATGAATTTACATTTGACTTTTACTTAAAATGAAAGCCATTAAATATTTGAATGGGGAAGTATTTTATCTCCCTCATTCTTAACTAATTAATCAATTAAAGTATATTGTTTTTAGATTACATCCTTCTAATGTTTTGAGAATAGTCTATAGCAGCCGTGGGCAAACTACAGCCTGCGGGCCAGTTCCGGCCCGTTTGAAATGAATAAAACTAAAAAAAAAAAAGACCGTACCCTTTTATGTAATGATGTTTACTTTGAATTTATATTAGTTCACACAAACACTCCATCCATGCTTTTGTTCCGGCCCTCCGGTCCAGTTTAAGAACCCATTGTGGCCCTCGAGTCAAAACGTTTGCCCACCCCTGGTCTATAGTAAGGCTAAAAGATGAAGCAGCGAGATTCCTCAATACTTAACATTTTTTTTTAGATTGATACACATTGAGAAAAATTTTCATTGAGACTCAGCATATACACATACACACATATATACACATATACACACATACATACACATATACAGATAGACATATGTATATATATATGCATACATATGTATAAATAAACTGAAGTAAATTTTGACAAAGGATGTTTACTCTTTGTATATATTATGCAGTTCAATCTTTTCTATTTGATTATTTTCTATGCCTGTTTTACTGCTGTTTACAAGACACTAAATATATTAATTTTATGACTCATTACTGTGTCAGAACTCCAAAAACATAGGAGGATATGAAATAAAGTAGCATAGTGATGGCGGTGGCTTAAATCAAGGAAGCAGCTTTGCTGCTGGGGAGATGTAGTTGGATGTGGATATTTTAAAGGTAAAGTGTGAGAGAAAATGAGGATAAATGAATGACATTAAAACTTGTGGCCTGAGAAACTGGAATATTGGTGTGGATATTCATAGTGATGGAGAAGGCACTTAGAAGAGCAGATCTGGTGGAAGTGGGTAGAAGAGATGAAGAGCCATGTTTTGGACTATTAACATTGGAATGTTTATTTTATATTCAGAGGGGGACCATGAATAGGCGATTGGCTAAATAGAAAGAACTTCAAAAGGAAGATACTTAAAATTTTCTCTCTTATTTACAGAGCTCAAATGTATAATTTCTTCCTCAAATAAGCCCTTCCTACCCTTCCCGAAGAATTTAGGAGCTGCTATTATAGGCACTGAAGCAACATTTATCTCACCTTGACACAGCTGCAAGTTTAGATGCTTGTGTGATTATTTGATCAATGCTTTTCCACCTCTCGAAAAAGATTGACATTCCATTAGGACAGGAATATTTACTTGCCACTGTATTTTAGCACTTAGCACAGTGCCCAGCATATATTATTGCACGCATATAACTAATCACACTTAAAATGAAATAAACAAAGCAGGCTGGAATGAGGTATTGGAAATATTTGCCTCACTCTCAATATGGAAAATAATCTGTGCCTTTCTGATGATTTAGGTCATTATAAGGCAAATCACATTATAAGGCAAATTTGAGAATGTAATATTTTATGAGGCATGGCTATAGCTGGAACAGAGTAAATGAGGGAAGTGAGTGGTAGGAAATAGGCTCAAATAAATAGGACTTTGATCCAAGTGCCTACAAGAAGTCCTTGGAAAAATTAAGAATGAACGTGATGTGATCTGCTAAATATTTTAAAAATATAACTCTGGTTATGGTTTGAAAGATATATGCAGTGGAGTAAGAACAGAAGCATAGATAACAACTCTAAAGCTAATTGCAGTGATCAGATGACAGAAGATGACTTAGGGCAAGTAAAGTGATAGAAGATCCAGAAAACCACTCAGGTTCACCCCTGGCCATGCTGGCGTGGCACACTTTAGAAAGAGATGCCTCCACGCTCCCAGGGCGGGTTCCTGCCTCAAACCCCGCCCTTACAGGAAACAGCTCCGGGAAACAGCTCAGGGGAGGGCGCAGCCGTTGCCAAGACAACCCCTGCAGGACTGACTTCCTTCCGCTTGGTTGCGGCGGTTGTGGTCGTGATGACCACTACCCATGGTATGTATATATATAATGTTTCAACCTTACCAATTGTTCTAGTAATATTTTGCAACACAAAAAAACCACCTCAAAATGTACTATATTGATGTGACATGTGAGAGGAGGATTGATATGTAGTGTTACAGAAAAATTGATGACACCTAGGTTTTAGGCCTAAGCAAAGAGGTGAAAGATGGAGCTATTAACTGAGATGGGCAAAGATAAAATTATTGATAGGTAAGAGGGGGCAGTCAAGATTTTGAAATGGCTTTTAAGTATCTAAATGGGCAAATGGTATAAGCAGTTCAATCACAAGTGGAGATTTCGTGGAAAATGTTATAGTTTGAAAATCACTATTTGAAACCATAGTACTAGGTAAGTTGTCTAGGTATTTGCAGAAGATACTTTCCTAGTGTCTGAAATACTTAACTTCTTGTCACACATCAAATTTATTCAGTTTAGATCATGTATAGATAGACAACTTGAATACAAATCCAAATATATGTACACAATGGAAATATAAGTTGATTGTAAAAATTCTCATACCTAATATTTGTCTTATACATAATTTGTCTCGTCTCATTTAGTTTTTTATTGTACCTTTTTAAACTATTCATAGGGCACTTATCAAAAATTTATGTGTGTGCCTTATATGTCCTATGTATTGTAAGTTATATATAGACATGAACTAAATGACAAGTCCTTATATTTGTTGCATTTCACAGCTAACAAACTGCTCTCACATACATTATTTCATTAACCCTCACATTTCTGGTGCATAATGTTTCAACCTTACCAATTGTTCTAGTAATATTTTGCAACACAAAAAAACCACCTCAAAATGTACTGACTTAACATAAAAAGAATGAAATCTTACAATTTGCGACAGTATGGATGGACCTAGACGGTATTATGCTAAGTGAAATAAGTCACACAGAGAAAGATGAATAGTATATGACTTCACTTGTATGTAGAATCTTAAGAAAACACATAAATAAACAAACAAACAAAACAGAAACAAACTCATAGATACAGAAAACAAACCAATGGTTGGGGGGCTGGGTAGAAAAGGGTAAGGGATTAACAAGTACAAATTGGTAGTTACAGAATAGTCATGGGGATATAACGTATAGCATAGGGAATATAGTTGTAATTTCTATGTATGGTACCAGGTGGGTACTTGAAATATCTGAAGGATGACTTCGTAATTATATAAATGTACAACCAGTGAAACTAATATAATATTGAATGTCAACTATAATTAAAAAATTAAAAAAATGATTACATGAAAAAATGTAGTGGATTAAAACAATGACAGCATTTATTTTGCTCCTGAATCCCACATGATATCATAGGAAGCGACTCAAAGGCTGAGGGCTAGAATCATAAGACTCATTCCCTCCTCACTTATATGTCTGATGTTTGACACTGTCTGTTAGTTGGGACTTTTACTGGGTTTGTGATCAAAACACCTATACATAGCTGTTCCATGTTGCTGCTTGGTTTCCTCACAGCATGGGGGCTGGGCTCCAATAGTGAGTGTCAAAGAGACAACCATGCAGAAGCTTTAGCACCTTTTATGACCTATGATTGGAAGTCATCAAGCATACTTCAGCCACATTACATTCATCAAGGCAGTCACCAAGCCCTCCCAGTTCCAAGGGAAAAGAGAATAGACTTCTTGACTGGGAAGTGCCAAGGTTTGGGTAGAGCATGTAGAGACCAAATTATCGCTGTTGTAATTTTTTAAAAATATATATTTTTATTTATTTCAGAGAGGAAGTGAGAGGGATAGAGAGATAGAAACATCAATGATGAGAGAGAATCATTGATCGGCTGCCTCCTGCATGCCTCACACTGGGGATTGAGCCCACAACCTGGGCATGTGCCCTGACCAGGAACTGAACTGTGACCTCCTGATTCATACTTTGACACTCAACTACTGAGCCCTCCTGGCTGGGCGTAATTTTTGGAAATGCAATCTGCCACATAGATACAGGGGAAATGAGGCGCAGTGTGGTTAAGAAGCAGATTTGTACAATAACCTAGGCATGTTTTAAAGATGAATTGCCCTGGCTGGTTTTGCTCAGTGGATAGAGCGTCGGCCTGCGGACTGAAGGGTCCCGGGTTCAATTCCGGTCAAGGGCATGTACCTTGGTTGCGGGCACATCCCCAGCGGGGGGTGTGCAGGAGGCAGCTGATCGATGTTTCTCTCTCATTGATGTTTCTAACTCACTATCCCTCTCCCTTCCTCTCTGTAAAAAATCAATAAAAATATATTTTAAAAAAGATGAATCAATTTGACTATATTCCCTGTGCTGTAATCTAAATCTCTGTGACTATTCTGTAACTACCAATTTGTACTTCTTAATCCCGTTACCTTTTTTACCCATCCCTGGACTCCTTCCCCTCTGACCACTGTAGGTCTGTTCTAGTTATTTATGAGTCTGTTTCTATTTTGTTGGTTTATTTTGTTCATAACTGTGTTGGGGCCAGGTGGGTGCTTGGGACAGCAGTGGTATAACTCTAAAGTACATGGTTTTCTGGTCACTCTTCTATCCATCTGAAGCTGATGCAGAATGTTGTTCAATATAAACTTTAATTGAAAAATTAAAAATAAATAAATAATGAATACATTTGTAGAAGAAACTGGTGCTTGTTCTTTTTAGCCTCTTTCTAAGGTTAAAAAAATGTGTGTATTTGACAATTCTTTTGTGACTTCACCCACGTCAAATTTATTTCTTAATCGTACAGACCATTTTGAAAAGAGCACTATTGTTTGCAACTCTCATTTTTGGGATTTCAATTTGGCCTGAAATTTTCATTCAGAAACTATCGTGCTTCTTGAGCACTTCCACCTCTTTCAGTGCTATTGAAATAATAAGCTTTATTTGGCGGTAACCAGAAACAACAAAGAAAGAAGAAATAAACTGTTATGTGCCCTTATGTTGCAAGCTACACTGGCCTTTTACTTGATATTATGTACTTCTGAAAACAGCACCTCAAAGAAAGATTTACTCCTCTTCCTTAATTATCTAATCAGGTTATGTATTTGATTCTTTTTGGAAAATACTGGGTCTCCAAATAGTTATAGTTTTAGAACTCTTTGTGACATTAGTTACTAAGTAGACTACAGTAGGTCCTAGGGTTATGTCGGAGATCTGTTCCTACGGCGCAATGTAAGGCGATTTTCACCTTTAGTCAGAACCCACCTACATAAGCACCTATGTCACTCACATAGAGCACATACACAGCAGTAATGAGGTGAAACAGTGAAAAAAAATTTAAAAGAAGGGGTAAGGGGAAGAGATCAACCAAAGGACTTGTATGCATGCATATAAGCCAAACCAATGGACATGGACAACAGGGGGATGAGAGCATGAGTGGGGGAGGGGGATAGGAGTTAATGGGGGGGATGAGGACACATTTGTAATACCTTAACTAATAAAGAATTTAAAAAAAAAAAGAAAAGAAAAGAAAAAGGGGCTCCTTCCAGTAGGAAAGGAAGCTTGGCCGGACACCCCTGAGCTTCCCCCTCAAATGTACCTTTACTTGTGGTAAATAAATAATAAAAAACATAAAGCCCATATGTACATACATCGAAATGACGGAACTTTTAAAAAATAAATAAATGAGAGATGGCGACATACATCGAGTCCGACATAACCCGAGGACTGTCTGTATTCCAGTCTTTAAATAAATAAATAACACCCAGAAATCCCTCTAGGTCACAAAGAAATTTAGTTGCAGAGCTATAACTAGCAGCAGATCCTAAGACAATAATTGAATAGCAAATAATTAATTTGGGAGGTGAAACTGCTTGTAGGGAAATGGGGAAATAATGGAGGCAAAGAAAGGAAACTAATGTGTTACTGAACAGTTTCTGCTGTGGAGCACTGGGTATCAATCAATCTTACTGGGGACCTCTGAGAGATGGTGAAGAATATTTGCCTGGGTTATTCCATCTTGTGGCAAGAAGCTGGAGTATCTATCCACCAACTCCCCTTTGTCATTGGTTGTAGAGTGCTCCCTAGGCATTATCGTCGTGGTGTGGATGGCCTGCTCTAACTATAGGTCTAATATACTTCAAAGGCCAGAGAATGCCCTCAGGCAGAAGGTTGCCTGTGCTTGATGCAAGAAGCTGTGGGTACATATGAGAATGGTGTGTGCCAAGGGGATATATGAGACATCAGTGGTCTCTGCTACACTTGTAATTCTTTCATAATGTTTTTCTCTCTTTATCATATATGTATTTACCTAATTTCTGCAATAAAATGAAGTGTATCAAGGCCATTCTATAAAGGTCATTCATGAACTACACATGCGTTAGTATTATAATCCACAAGGACATGGCCTTTCATCAGGATCACACAAGGCTACAGTCAAATGGGAATTGAGATGGAAGGGGCTACAAGAGAATTATAGAGAAAATGAGGTGGGCTTCCTGTTTGGCTCATTATCAGAGGAGCTAAGAAACCATTTAAAGAAATTCATTCACTTGCTACTTTTATTTATGATGATGATGCTTATAGAAAATCTGTGTACTTGTCCCTTGTAGTATATGGGTATGTGTTGAGTTTATATGAACAAAAAACAAACAAACAAACAAACAAAAAAACCCACAAAAACTGTGCTTCTGATATAGATCCTTATAAGGACTAGTGAGAGCCTCTACCTCTGGCAATCAGCATTAGGGTAACAACCAGAATGAGGAAACTTAATCTCATTATAAGAATCAACCTAGGAAATTGATCTTGAGCAGCATGAGATATTGGAACATATTCAGATAGTGAACAGAAAAGTCTAACACCTAGGTTTTAGCTCTACTGTCAATAGATTTTCAATGTGAAGGCAACGTTCCCTCTTCTAAAACACTCCTAGGCTGAGGACCTACCAGAAGAGAATACTTAAATTTAATCATTATAATAGCAAAAATTTCAAAGAAACTCCTTTAAAATATTCAGAAAAAAGATGGGAAAGTACAGTGATTCAAATTATCCTTGATTGTGTAGAAAATGCTTCTTAAATTTTTTTCAAAGTCCACGACAAGAATCTAAATATATCAATTACACTTCCAGTTTCCTAGGTGAAAAAATACTCTCTGTATCCCTAAAATACATTTATTTTCAACTCTGTTTTCTAAAATATATGCATTAAGAGAAAACCCACTGATAGCCATGTAGATTCATGAAATTTCTCTCATGTAATCAATGATATATTTATGTAAAAGTGATGACAGTGCATAAAACACACATCTAAAATATTTTTCATCATTATCAGCTAAATTAAACTACATGAAACATGAAATGATTACTTTTAATATAATAGAGATGTGCCATATTTGAGAGCTTCTAGGAAGCCATGATCTATTCATAATTAAAGTAGTGTAGCTTCAGTTAATCATATTGTTATTCATATTCTAGTTCAGCAGTTCATAAATGACTTTAGTTGATAATCAGAAACTTTTTGACATAATATTATTTGAATGTCTATTATTTTTCTAGTCACAAATACTTTCTGATATAGAATAACTGAAAGCTGAGCTCAGGTCCATGGAATTCTTTTACTTGAAACAATACCCTGAATGAACAACATCTGAAATCTCTGTGGTCCATTTAAGCAGTCACCTAGAAGTAACTGGCTCATCTAGAGAGAGGTATTCTAGCCTCTCTAATCTCAAAGTTTTCTGCTAAAAAATGCTAAGAAGTCTATCTTTTATATTTGTTGAAATAAATGAAACAGTAAAATTTTGGGTAAGAAAGATTGTAATGGTTTCTTTTCTGTCTTGCTTGATAATCTACATGGGAGAGTTTCCAGGAAGATTTCAAACTAACTTTTGAAGATATTTTTAATAGAATAAAATAATGAGCAACATTTCTAGCGTCCTATACTCTCAGTCTTTCAAAACTTAACCATTTAAGAAGTTCACAAAACCTTGCTTTATTTTTAAAATGTCATAGTTTACCTTTTGTGTGTTCATACATGTGTTTTCCTATGGTTGCTTATACAAACAGTACATACAGTCATATAGAGTTTATGTTTTTAATGAGATACTATAAACATTAACCTACAACTTGCTTGTTCCATATAAAAATATTTCATAGGTATATTTGAACATACAAGGCGGGGCAAAGGAGGTCTACAGTTGTAAGTTTAATACAAGTTTATTTTTGTGTTATTATTAATTATTTTTTGTATTATTTTCCATACAAATAACTCTAAACCTACTTTAATAATAATACAACTTTATTCTTGTAGTTTTATTAGTTTTTGTATTATTTTCAATATGAACTGTAAACCTACTTTTGCCCCATCATGTACATATAATTTTAATGTATGCTTATTTTTTAATGGAATTTCATATGGAAATATACATAAAGAAAATATGTGAACTATAAATTGAACAACAGATATATTTGTCATAGAAAACAAGATACAGGCATTATGAGAATTTCAGAAGCTTCCCTGTTGCCTAGTCCGAGTCATTGGTTCCCCATAGAGATTACCAGTTTTATCTTCTATCACCATAAATTGTTTTTATTTTCTCTTAACCCTAATATAAATAAATCATAGAATATGTACCTGCAGGGTTTGGTTTCTTTCACTCACATTTTGTCAGTAGAATCCATGCATGTTATTTAATGTAGCAGTAGTTCATTTATTTTTGTTGCTGTGTAGCATTCATTTCTATGAATATAGCCATATATTTTTTTATCAGTTTCACTCTTGATGGATATGAAGGTTTTTTGTAATTTTGGCTATTATGGGAAATGCTTCAATTATTGTTCTTGTCTCTGATGCAAGTAAGTTTCTTTTTAAATATATTTTTATTGATTTCAGAGAGGAAGGGAGAGGGAGAGAGAGATAGAACATTAATGATGAGAGAGAACCATTGATCGGCTGCCTCCTGCATGCCCCACACTGGAGATCAAGCCCACAACCTGGGCATATGCCCTGACCGGGACTCTAACCATGACCTTCTGGTTCATAGGTTGACCCTCAACCACTGAGTCATGCCGGCCAGGCAATATAAGTAAGTTTTGTTGTTGGGAATATACCCAAAGGTGAAATATATGTGTCGTGCATAATGCATAATTCATAATTTTTGTTTTAGTATATTCTGCCAATGGTTTTTCAAAGAAGTTGCGTAGGTTTTCACTCCCATAAATAGTGTATAAAAATTCCAATGACACCAAATTTTCATTAGTATTTAGTATGTTCAGTTTTGTTTTATTTTGGTTGTTGCCATTACAATGGGTGTGTAGCTATTTTGTTTAATGGTTTAAATTTTAATATTTTGATGGTTTTGCAATGTTTATCATCTTTTCATATTTTTATTGGCCATCTTAATGTCCTCTTTGGTGAAAGATTTATTCAAGGTTTCATTCATTTTGTTCAAATTAGACTTCTTTTTCATTGATTTGTATTGATTTGTATGAGTACTTTATGTTTTCATGGAACTAGTAGCTTTTTGGTGTGTTTTTTTAAACATACATACACATGTCACTTCCCAATCTATGATGTCCTTTTTCAGTCTCTTATTGAGGCCCTCTGATGGACAGAAATTCTTGTTTTAATGAATATGCCAATCTGTTTGCTTTAAGCTTAGTGCTTCTACATCCTATTTTTAAAAATGTCCATCCCAAGGTCATGAAACTATTCTCTTATGTTACAAATCATACTCCTTTTTAAAAGTAGCTGCATAATATCCCATTGTTTGGATTAATATAATTGCTTCAATGAGTTCCCAAACTGAAAGACATTTAGGTTGTTTTCAATGAATGTGTTCTTATAAATCAGGCTTTAATTTTTTTTTTAAAAACTATACATATATCCTTACATAACTGGTGATTTTATTTCTGTAAGATAGATTCTTAAGGAGAGATTGATAGGCAACAGATATTGTACATTTTAATAGCTATTCTCAGGTTATTTTCTTACAATCTATCAATACTTCCCCAGTAGGGAATATGATGGCTTTTTGCTCACTCCCTTTCCAGCACTGAATCTTATTGGTTATTTTTATATATTCTTTCTTCTATCTGTCTAGAGGCCCGTTACACGAAATTCATGCACTCTGGGGGTCCCTCAGCCCGGCCTGTGCCCTCTCGCAGTCCCGGAGCCCTCGGGGGATGTCTGACTGAAGGCTTAGGCCCGCTCCCCCAGGTGAGCCCACTTCTGGCTGAGTGGCGCTTCCCCTGTAGGAGTGCACTGACCACCAGGGGGCAGCTCCTGCATTAAGCATCTGCCCCCTGGTGGCCAGTGAGCATCATAGTGACTGGTCGTTCCTCTGTTCTGTTGATTTGCATATTAGCCTTTTATTATATAGGATGGGTAAGAAATATTATCTTGTTTTGCCATTTTCTAACTTTGAGAAGATTAATACCTTTTCATAAGTTTGTTGGTTATTTGCATGTCCTCTTTTGTGGATTTTCTGTTCAGGGTTATATATTCAATTTTTTTCTTATTGGAGTATTTGTCTTTTTAAAATTAGTTTTATAGAATTTTATTAGATATGAAGCCCTTGTCTTTTAGATGTCTAAATGTTTTTCTCTCAGTGTATTGTCTTTTCACTTTATTATAAATGTCTTGGCTTTATAGAAATGTTGACTTTTTATGTAGTTTAAAGTGACAATTTTCTCTTTAAAGTCATCTGGGATTAGTGTTTGGTTGAAGAATATCCCTATAATTTAAACAGTTATAGATTTCTTTTTTATTTCGATTTACTTTGTATATGTGGATATTTATCTATCTGGAATTTATTCTTATATAGTTTAAGTTACAGGATTCTAACTTTATGAAAACATCATCATTATATATTCCATTTTTAGTGACTGAATTGAAAATGTGCTATTTAGTGTATTCCCTTTGACTGAATCTATTTCTGGACTCAATTCTGTTCCACCATTTTGTCTGTCCCTATACCAATACTATACTGTTCTGATTACAGTAGCATGGTAATATAAACTATAGCACTGCACAACTTTTGTCATTTAAAAATATTCTGTACAATTCTCACACTTTTGTTCTTTACTGAAATGAGTTGTTCTATCTCTTTGAATATTTTCTACTTGATGAACTTATTATAAAGAGAACTTTCTTAGAAAGAAAATATCTAAAAAGAATGCAGACATGGGAAACCTAAGAGGTCTGCCTGCAAACAACAACAAAAACAGATTTTCAATAGGCATAACTCCGTAGGCTGAAGAAGTTTTCTACATTTAATCCAGCAGAATTCTGGAGCTAAGCCTAACTACTATATTTTTTGTCAAAATAAATTATGCACAGAATACAAAATGTCCTGGCAATGGGAGACAGGACAGCAAAAATAATATATTTTAGTCAAAGTCATTAATTATTATGGGACTGGAAGTGGGTTACTGATAAAATTGTCTTGATGAATGCACCTATTGACTGTTTATAAGTCCTTTCATCACAATGTATCTCAAACTGGATTGCCGATTGGAATCTCCTGGAAGCTTTGTAGTCCTGATGCCCACATGAGAGCCCAGACAATTAATCATCATCTCTGGGTATAGAAACCAGGCATTAGGATTTTGTAAAGCTCCCCAGATGACTCCACTGTCTAGCAATGGTTGAGAACCAGTGTTTTAGAAGAGGATAAAAATCTACTCTGAATAAAAATGGAGAAGAAAACAAGAAATGAAATTCCTTAGCTGTTGCTGGGCTCCTTGCCAAGTTTTTCTTGTAAAGTTAATTTTCATTGGTGGGTTGTGGATAGGATTTAGTGTGACTGGGCTACTGCAGGGAGAAGTGCAGGATGAATTTTGTGTGCATAGGGTTTGGGTGGGGTAGGGGGGGTAAGGATACTAACCAAATGAAAATCACTTTTGAAATTTTTAGAAAATAAAGTCATATGTCTGATTATAGTCCAATCTAATTCTAGCCTCAGTGGTGGGAGGAAGAGATGGAGGAGGCAAGCAGTGAATATACACGCTGAAGGAAGGGTGGGTAGCTTGGGCAAAATTTCCTAAGAAATATGATTCTGCTCAGCCTATCATCCCCATTTCTGGTCAGTGCATTCAAGCCAGGATACAACTGCGGGGCACACACACGTGTCAATGACCCAGATAACTACAGCAAGTGACCCTTCTCAGTGTAGTCATCTTATAAGTGGCAATGCTAAATCATTCATGACTTCATGTGCTGCTTTTGGCAAGCGGCTCTCTAATTGCTCCTGTTTTTGCATCGATTCTGCGCAGCGTGGAAACGCGAGTCTCCAACTTGCTTGTGGATTTATTGACCATTAGGTCCCTCCTCAGCTTTCACCTTCCAGGCCTCGCCCACTCTATTTTAGAATCAGGAGCTGGGAACAGCACCTGTTTCTTCCTCTCCAAGGAAGGGCTGGGCATTTTGCCTCTCCCCTTTCCACCAACCCAGGTGTCCTTGGTGTTTGTGTTTTCCTGCTCACGGTCCCCCCCTCCCCCCCCC
>NW_005361076.1:780832-781100 GCF_000412655.1 Myotis brandtii
GTGTGTGTGTGTGTGTGTGTGTGTGTGTGTGTGTGTGTGTGTTAGAAAGCCATTGGATATTGGTTTTCTTATAGGATGGTCACTTGTTTTAAAAATTAAATATAAAGGTATAAGCAGACATATTCAAAGCACAAGTTTTCATAGCCTTTGAGGAGGGAGGAATGGGGGGGGTGGAGGAGGAGGCAAGCCTTGTCAGGGTGTGGCCAAATGCAGAATTAAGGAATAGAAGTTCAACCTCCCTTCATGTCTTTACTGAAGGAAAATGTGT
>NW_005361076.1:781241-792139 GCF_000412655.1 Myotis brandtii
TGCCTGGAGCATGACTGTGAGTTGAAAACCAGTAAAACAGCAGGATTGAAGTGTAAGACTCTGAGGTGCTTCCTTCGTGTGCTCCCACCACCGACCCCCATGTGTGTAAATGTCATTTGTAATGAATCTTCTGGTGTTGGTACTCTGGCCTATATATGCTAACTCTTGTAAACCAGGGTAGGTCTTTAAAGCTGGAAATGGAAACAGCTGTTAAGTTTTCCCAAAGGATGAAGTTTCAGCTGCTTTAATCTGCTCCTCTGGTCCTTGGAAATGCACCAAATGTGGACAGCAAAATAACAGAATTCCAGGTTTCTTTACATACATTGCTGAATGCTGAAGGGAACAGAGGTAAAGTTACTCCAAGTGTATTTTTGAAGTGACGATAAAGGAACTATCTGAGTAGAAAATAAATAATGGCCCGGTCAGTGTGGCTGAGTTGGTTGAGCATGGTCCCATACACCAGGAGGTCTCTGGTTCAATTTCTGGTCAGGGCACCTGCTTCGGTTGCAGGTGATCCCCAATAGGGGCATGAAGGAAGCAGCAGATCCATGTTTCTCTCTCATCCAGCTCTCTCTCTCTCTCTCTCTCTCTCTCTCTCTCTCCCCCCCTCTCTCCCCTCCCCCTCTCCTTCTTTTCTCCCTTCCTCTCTCTGATGTCAGAAAAGCATATTAAAAGATTAAGAAACACAGGAGTTGTGTAAGCTACAGACCAGGAAAGAGTTCAGAAGATGAAATTCTCTTCACAAGTGGTATAAGTCGGTAATGATGCCTAGAAGTAAAAAACCAAGGTGTCTCTGACAATGCCTGGGAGAAATATTTACTTTCAATTTTAAAACCACACTTAACATTCTGTATCTCATCCCATGAATAACCTTACGTGTTTGCAGATTTTAAGGATAAACTTTTAAAAATAGAATGCCCTTATTCAGCACCCAGGATAATAGAATTGGCCTTAGGTAATTACCCTGAAATATATGACTTAAAAAATACATTGGGGAGATTCACACATTGTCTTAAAATTGCTATTGTCTATTCATTTTATTAGACAGTAATATTTTAGATATAATTATCTGAAATATAGAAATAAATCTACTAAAATCTGTTTCAAAGTATTATTTTTGAAAATGTGTTAAGTTGAGGGTTAATTCTACAATGTATGTGATTCTATTTACCATTGTGCTACTTTTCATTTGTCAGTGCAAGAGAGGAGAAAAGATTTTGTAAAATTATTCTCAAATCTAGGTTCATTGGACTTCATGGGTGTTTTGGAAATGGCTAGTTTAAGTACATCCCTAAAGAAAATACAATCTACCTTTATATTCCTTTGGATTCTATATTAGATGCTACTGTTCAGAGCAGGGGTCCTCAAACTACGGCCCGCGGGCCACATGCAAATACAAATATTGTATTTGTTCCCGTTTTGTTTTTTTACTTCAAAATAAGATATGTGCAGTGTGCATAGGAATTTGTTCATAGTTTTTTTTTTTTAAACTATAGTCCAGCCCTCCAACAGTCTGAGGGACAGTGAACTGGCCCCCTGATTAAAAAGTTTGAGGACCCCTGGTTCAGAGTCACTATTTAAAATGCAGTGATATAATTGTATGTGTGTGTTTTACATTTGTGAAATTAAGCTTTTATTAGAACTAATAAATTCAGTTGGTCTGAGTGATGGATTCAACAGGTTATTTTCAAAGTCTATCTTTATCTTTTTGATCCGTTCTTCCCTTTGAAGGTTTAGATCCCATTAGATAATATATATATATAAAACGCTAATATGCTATGTGTCCCTCTGCCCATCTGACTGGTTGCTATGATGCATACTGACCATCAGGGGGCAGACACTCAATGCAGGAGATGCTGAACTGCAGTGACTTGGCAGTGGTAGTTCTTGGTGACACACCAGAGAGGAGGGAGCCTGATTCCTTGTGGGGCCACATGATTCTACCTTCAGTCACAGGTTATGTTGTTGCTGGGGCACTGTCAGCCCCAAATCTGGTTTACTGCACACTTGTGCTTGCATTCCACACCCTGTATGGCAGCAACTTTGCAGAGGGTCCTCTCATACTCTGGGACCCCTCAGGGGATGTCAGAGAGCCGGTTTTGGCCTGATCCCTTCAGGCCAGGCCGAGGGATCCCACCTGCTGGAGGGACCCCACTCACTCCACAAAGGCCAAGGAGGGACTGCAGGAGGTTGGCTCCTGGGCGTGTCCAGCCGGTCTAGCCCAGTCCCACCTTGCAGGCCACCTTCTAATTAATTTCCTTTCAATGTGCACAAATCAATGCACTGGGTCACTAGTAGAAAATAAAATTCAATGTGCATTGAATATTTTAGTTTCTGTGCCTTTATGAAACCAGGGATTTTGTTTTGTATTATTTTTTTTTAGGTTTTGATTTTGCTTTAATTCTGAAACATAAGGGGTGGTTGCTATTAGTAAATGCTTTTTGCAGCCAAATGCTATGAGAAGCAGAAAATAATATGGTGAGTGGGGCTAACAGTGAGGCCAAACAAAGAAAGGAAACCTAAGAAGTTGTTTCACTGGCAATTTCTATTTCTATCCCCCCTCTCATGTGTTAGTTCATCTCTAGACTTAGTTAAATGGCAAGGAAGATTGTAGAGTGTTATTACAATGCCCCATAGGACATAAAATAAACTTTACATAAGATGCTTATTATATTTTAGTGGCAATATTGGAGATTGTTCCTCATACAGTAATAGGCAGAACTTCTTTTTAAAAATTGAGGACCGGGATGATGATTATAACATACAAGGTTCTGTAGATTAATTTTAATACAGTTGTCTTAGTTCATCATTTGATAAGTCACAACAATGTGGGACTTTGAGTATTATTTATTCTTTTTCTCCTCACAACTGCATATTCTTAACTCACTTTTTATAAGGGGCAATACTTTTACATGATTATGGTTTACATACAGGACTTCAATAATATTTGTGTGGATACCACCCATGAGACAAGTCTTATGCCTTGGGTGAGAACTGTTGTTACAAAATAAATAAACTCAACCAGAACTTTTCACTAGATCAGATATAAATTTCAGATATATTAAAGGTGAAATCTCAGCATTGAAAAGCATTTCAATAGAGTATATTTACAACTGTCTTTTCTTGTTTGTATACCGCAAATATGGGCACTCGATCTCCTATTGATTGGGTATGCTTTCCGGTAATTAGAAATAGCTCAATGCAACATAAATAGTCCCATGCTGTTAATTTTTTTAAAAAAAACATATGTGAATTTAAGTAGCCATGATTTTTTTGATATTCTTTGTGATTTTATTCATTTGGTTTCTCTTGGCACATCCTTAGATGTTTTATTGCCACAGATTAATACATGAATAATTGAATAAAGTGCACCTATGGATTTGTGTTGTGAAAGTTTTCTTAACCTCTTGAACACTAAAATAAATTCAAGTATTTTCTTCAGAAGAATATTAGCTAAGCAGTTTTGTTTTAAAAGAAGGTATCAAAACGATTAGTCTTAGTTTGATGTTGGAGTCCTGCTATAACAAAATCTGTTTGGTGTCAGTTTTGCATTGATAGACTCAATATTTTATTTGAAATTCTAACTATGGAAGATTGTTATATCAAAACTTTGATATATTTTATTTTGCCTATCCACAACACTTAAAAAGAGACTATTGTGAAGAATAATACATGAGTTAGGCTAAAGGGTTATTTTAAAAACACACTTGACTTAATTTTTTAGTGTTTTAACTATTGTTTTTAAAATAAGAATGTAATGTAATTGAACTTATTTTTTTTCAATTTAAGCTAATACTCTTAAATTATACCCTTACAGATTATTCCACTAACAACTAGGTATTCTCAGAATAAAACAAGAATCAAATTAGACAAAGATATTGGGGACTTTACAAGGGGGAAAGTAATAAATCATAAGACATTTTGAATAAACATTCAGAACTACCCTTTCATTTGGAAATATTTTCTTACTTGACCATTTAATACCTGTAGAATCACTCTGGTAATGAAGCCTGTACTTAGCCATCGAAGGAAAATTATATTCTCATATCATCCTGAAAGTGTAGAGTAATTCATTGTGCATAGTTGTACAATAGTTGTTTTGGTGCTTACATTAAAAAAGGCAAGTGTTGAGATTTTGCTTTGCTTCAGTATACTATAAGGATTCTTCACATAAATGTGCTAAGGAAATTGTAGGGAATACTTTTCATAGATACCAGCTACTGAAGTATGTTGTGCTAAATTGTAAGTTTTATTCTGTTTTAGGTAATTGGGTATGATAGCAGCACTATTGCAAAAATAGGTCCAAGGACTAGAAGACTAGAGATAATTCCATTCTGGATTACAGATAGAGCCATGGAAATTTATGGGAGCTAAAATATTTTTATGAAAGTTATTTAACAATGCACCGATGCTGTTTTCAAAACTATTTATTACATTTCTCTATCATGATAGTGAATTAGATTCTATTCTTTCCTCTGAGGCGGAACATTGGAAATTTTCATATTGAATTAATGATTACATTTGGCTTGAGACTCAGAATAACTTCTAAGTTTCTACTTAAAGTTTTGGATAGAGTTGATAGCTGCTTTCAATTGAATAGCTTTAGCCAATTAATCTTGACAGTCAGTAAGTTTGAGCTCTCAGTTCTTCTCTGTAGAAGCCCTTTTCTTTATTATAACAAAATTGAAAGTAACATTAATGAACTCAAGTAGTTTTGTGAATATGTAGTCAGTTATTATGGAAGTGTACAGTGATGGACTGGATCTTCCTTGTGCTGTTTCATGAGAGCCAATTGTGTGAATCTCTTCCTATGTCTATGTTCAGTGACATCATGCTAGTTTTTTAAAATTACCATGGTGGGAGCCTGACCAGTGTTGCTCAGTGGTTGAGCATCTACCCATGAACTAGGAGGTCAGGGTTCTATTCCAGTTCAGGGCACATGCCCAGGTTTCAGGCTCGATCCCCTATAGAGAACTTGTAGCAGGCAGGCGATCAATAATTCTCATTATTGATTTTTCTCTCCCTTCCTCGCTCTACATGAATACAAATATATTTTTAAAAATTACCATGGTGGGGTTATTTATATCACAGAAATCAGAAAATGCTACTAGTCAGGTCTTTTTCTTTTTAGAGAATTAGCTATTAAATATCTTCCAGTACAACATTGGAAATATTGATGATGAGAGAAATATAAACTTTTAAAAATCCATTATGTTTAGGCTGTGTATTAGTTAGGTATGCATTCAACTGAAAGGAACAGAATAACTAGCTTAGATTATATAACCATGGCCTTACTACATTTTACATAATAAGATATCTGGGAAGTAGGCTGCTTTGGCCTTTGGATTAACATTTCTGTAATATCAGTGCTGGTGTCTCTGTCATTTTCTTGTGTTTTTTTTCTTTCTGATTACAAGTTGACAACTGTTGGGGCACTATTTGAGGTCAGAAGAAAGTGGAGTAGAGGGAGGGAAGCTACCTGTTGTGTATCTTCCAGACTCTCTCTAGCAGACTGCTTCTTATGGCTCATGGCCATATATTACATGGCCATCTTTAGATGCAAATGATGATAAGATTGTGAATATTTAGTTGTATACCATCTAATGAATCTTGGTAAGGGAATGGTGTTAGGACATCCAGTCATAGGAACTGGTTTACTTCTTTTATTTCTTAACTGTTGAGGCTTTTGTCACGGTAATGACTATAGTTCTATTTACACATCAGGTACTCCTGTTTATTGAATCAAAAGTTGAAGTTAGGCTTGGTTCTTGAACTCTCACTTCTCAGTCTATTAAAGCAGGTGAAACACATCATAGCACATGGACTTAAAGATTTAGGGACCTAGTTTTAGGGACCTAATGGCATCCTTTCAACTTTGTTCTCTCGAGTGAAACCTGACTTGTCTAATGCCATAAAACAGACATGGTACTTTGTGAATGGGCATACTTTCACTCTGATTGATTACCATGACTGCACACTTGCCCCAAGACAAGTCCAGCATGTACATAGTTATGATAATAGGACTATATTTTTAAAAGAAAGTTGGCTGTAATGACCAATGATGAACACCTTTGTGACCTGTTCTGTTATTATAGTAACTGAAAACTGGTCCACTTGAAGCATTTTTTTTTTACTTTAAAACACACCCATCTACCCTGTCCCTTCTCCTCACTACCCTGCATCCACTGTTCCTTCTTTTAACAGCATTTAAAGTACTGAGGATGTGCTGTCAATTCTGGATTTGTATTATTTAAGGGAGGAGAGTTCTATTATCATGTGAACTTGTCCTTCACTTGCAAAACCATCACAAAAATGAGTAGACAATGGAAAAAAGACATTATTTTATGGCTTGAACATATTTCAAATATAATTTTAGATGAATGTTTTTATTTTAAATAGGTTGTGACTCAAAGCAATTAGTAATAAGAATTAAATTCATGGCATGAGTTTGCTAAAGATTAAAAGGGGACTGGATAATGACAGAAAACTTCTCTAACTTGGAAGTAAGAAAAAAAGTCACACAAATTCAGGAGGCACATAGAGTCCTAATCAAGATGAACCCAAAGAGTCCCACACCTAGATACAACATAATTAAAATGGCAAATGTCAAATACAAAGAAAGAAACTTAACGGCAACAAGAGAGAGACAGAAAGTTACCTACAAGGGAGTTCCCATAGACTGTCAGCTGATTTTTCAACAGAAATACTACAGGCCAGAAAGGAGCGCTATGAAGTATTCAAAGTAATGAAAAGCAAGGATCTGAATCCAAGACTACTTTATCCAGCAAGGCTATCATTTAAAATTGAAGGTGAAATAAAGAGCAAAGGGAATGGATGGGGGAAAAAGGGGTCCTAATATATGTTGATGGAAGAAGATTTCACTTTGGGTGGTGGGCACACAGTGCTATATACAGATCTTGTAATACAAAAACCCACACCTGATACCTATACGATCATATTAACCAATGTCACTCCAATAAATGTAATTTAAAAAGGAAAAAAAAGGTTAGGATTCTATTACATATAGGTAGTTTTAACACACAGAAAATTGATTTTTTGCATTGTACCTATAGTTATCTACTACACCAAAAAGGGAAGTAATTATTTCTCCCCTCTCCTATTTTTCTTCTATTTCCTTCCTCTCTTAGCCTTCCTATTTCCTTCTTAAATCTCATTGTCACTCCTCTCAGAATTAAAGTCAGTACTAGTAATACTGTACTACAATTAAATTATGATATGGATAGACTTTGGAATGGCTTTGTTCCTTTGCCATGATTTTGGAGCGTTAGGCCATGGAGATATATGTTCCAAGTTTCATTATGCTAAGTTTCAATTTGATTTTTGGATAAATCTTGTACAAATTTTATACTGCTTGTACTTTATTTTACAGCATAACTGCTATGTTAAAATTTTTTGGCTCATTTAAACTTAGATTTGTGAGTTGATAACAAGGACTATCAACTCTGGTTATTAGAAACATCCAGGACAGATATCAATCAGTCTTATTCCCCTACTTCAGTAGTTCTCAACCTGAGTGTGCCTCAAAATTCTCTGGAGGGCTTGTTAAAATGTAGATCGATGTGCCTTGCCCTAAGTTTCTGATTCAGTAATTATAGAATGAAACCTAAGAATTTGTATTTACCACAAGGTCCCAAGTGCTGCTGAAATACTGCTCTATTACAGAAGTTAGGAAGGAATTAGTGAGCAAATGCTGGTTGGTTAAAAAAAAAGAAAAGTACATGAACCAATAGTTAGTTCTTTGCTCCAGGAAACAAAGAACAATATGAGACTCTTCAGAGCTATTAGAGATAGGGTTGCTTCTACTAGTTAGTATATGCCCTGTGACATTAATATGAGTGTTCCTTTCATCCTTTCTGGCTTTACTTCTATCTGTACATTGAAAAGAGAAGACTAAGGTAGTTGAAATGTCTGATGAAATCTATATTCATGAGTACTTGTGAACTGGAACTTCATCATGAATTCTATGTGACCTTTGTATGACTTTTTAAAAAATTACTATTGAGTTAAATCAGATACAAATACTTTTATTTGATGTCTATATGTGTATATTTGATGGCACAGATGAACAGGTGATATAACAGATGGCCCACGTTCTTGGTTCAACTGCTTGCCCATACCAGGTGTTTTCCCTCACTATTCTGCTTTGCCAAGAGTGTAGCAGCACCTCTCTCTGCCCTCAGATCCCCCAAACATACCCTTAACCATTAAGGGTAGATAATTATAGACTATATTTTTAACAAACCCTAAGTTATTCAAAAGAAATATCACTGGTCATAACTATTTTATTACCTTAAGTAATATTTTTCAATCTATCACAGTATGTAACATTTAAATTCTTTTTTATTAAATTGTTTTCTACTCTTGAATTTGAGCAGTTTCCCAGCTTTTTGGAATTTTTGTTTCATGTGATATTAATACTATTTGGGACACATTGGTTAAACAAAGTTAAATTTCTTAATGCTTAATTTCGGTGAAATTTTATTGAATTTTGTTGTGCTTAGTGCATGCTATAAATTTCAAGAGAAGAATACAGTTTTCCAAAGTTATTTTTATCATGGACAGGTTTGCTTTTTTTGTTATTGTTTGTTTGTTTTTGAGAAGTTTCTTTGGTGGATCATTGTCTCATGGAACGCAGTTTGGGAACTAGAAAGTAAAAAGCAAATTAGAATATATCAATATGTTGATTCCATTGATTTATTCCAGGTGAATTGTCTGTCTGATCAGAAATACCTTTTATTTTCCAGACAGCTCAGTGTTTTCTCTAATAGACTAGAATGTGTTCATTCCTAATGACAGTCATCCCAGTTATAAGAAGGTCATTCTGATTTTTCAAAATAACATCCAGTTTTTCCAATGCTTCATAGAGGACATTCCATAAAACATTGATAAAATATATATAAAATAAAAATCAAAAATAACCCTCATTTAAACTGTTAACATTGTGATGTGTGTGCATGCACATATAAATTTATACATGTATACATGCATAGGTGTGTAGACACAAGGTATGATTAATACTACCTATATGCATTCTATGTAAATAGGATAAATGTGATTTGTATTTATATAATATACTAGAGGCTGGGTGCATGAATCCGTGCATGGGTGGGGTCCCTCAGCCTGGCTGGTGATCCTGGCCATCATTTGGGGCTGATCGGAACATCTCGCCCAGTCCTGATAGGGGCCAGCTGGCTGGGGGGAGGGACTGCGGGAGATTGGCTGTGGGAGCACACTGACCACCAGGGGCCAGCTCCTGCATTGAGCGTCTGCCTCCTGGTGGTCAGTGTGCATCATAGAGACTGGTCGACTGGTCATTCTGGTTGTTCTGTTCATTCAGTCCTAATGGTCACTTGGATATATCTACACTAATAAAAGAGAAACATGCAAATTGACCCTCCCTCCACTATGCCCACCAGCCAATCAGAGTGACTATACAAATTAATCCAACAAATATGGTGGTTAATTTGCATATGCAGGCACGGAGCAAAGACTGAAGACAGTTTAGAAGGAAGCCAAGCACTGCAGAAGGAGCAAAGTGGCGGAGAAGGGAGGGAGCCAAGGCAGCGGAGACGGGAAGGAGTGAGGCAGCGGAGAAGGGAGCGGAGCTCACCAAGGCAGGCTTCGCTCCCTTCTCTACTTCGCTCCAGCTACAGGAAGCCCTATTCTTTCAGGAATAAGCCTGAGGAAGCCCTATTCTTGCAGGACTCATCTTGAAATGGGCCTCTAGTGTGTGTGTGTGTGTATGTAAGTGTGGTAATATAAACATGTGCATATAAACATAATGTGCATACTATTTAAATATATGATTATTTTGTACATCAGAGTCATACAAACAAAGCACATATCACAAACAAACATATCACTAAATAATTAGCTTTTTAAAAAAATACTTGCTTCAATCAGATGTGGGTGGCACAGTAGAATTACCAAGGTGATATCACAAAGGAGCTACCATGCCCCCAGAGTCATTGAAATTGCTGTGCAGTATATTGTGGGGAGAGTTGGAGGTGAGATCTCATATCCACCCATGAAAAGGTGTTTTGAAAAGAAATTTTCCTAAAATATGTCTCATAAATGTGATGTCTACCCTGACTTGGTTACATAATGATGTGAATGATTTTAATCTTGTTAAAACTTTGTTTCTGTTTTCTATTAAAAGACAGGCAGACAGAGAATGGATTAATTTCTGGTCCGTCAGAAATAGATATAGAAGGAAATGATTAAATAGATCTAAAAGAATGTACAAAATGAAACTTAGTGGATGAGAAGAAGGAATATATACCAGATTTGAGATGTGGCATTGGAAAGACAGAAAATCAAGAGGAGAAAGTCTAAACTCTGCAGTGTATTGAACTAAGGTGTCTAATAAGCATTAACTGAGTGTAAAAATGGAGTAGTGCATATGGTGGACTGATAATAGAGTTTGTCAAGTGATTTGAACCAGAGGATATTTTGGTCATCACATACATTTTAATAAGATAGCAATGTGCATTTGAGGACTTAACTCAAAAGTGAAAATGAAAACAAATTATATAATCTAATTGACATCTTGCTCCTGATATAATAATCTTATTAAATCATTCTCCTATCTATATATTATGACATTAAATAGAAATTTATTTTAAAACAAGGGGCCCAGTGCACAAAGATTCGTGCACTGGGGGTGGGTCCCTCAGCCCAACCTGCACCCTCTCCAATCTGGGAGCCCACAGGAGAGCCTTCTCCAATCCAGGAGTTTCTGTCTATCTTTACAATCATATGAGCGAATTGTCTGAGACCCCAAAGAGCCTTCTATCCAGGAGTTTCTGTCTATCTTTACAATCATATGAGCGAATTGTCTGAGACCCCAACCCAGTTTGGTTTGTTGCTCACAACAG
>NW_005361076.1:794253-801586 GCF_000412655.1 Myotis brandtii
TCTGGGGTTTTGTTTAGCTTCTTATTTGCAACATAGTACATAGTTGCTTAGAGTTGCAACTGAGAGGCTGGCAAGTTAGGCTGGGAAAGTTGGAGTCTGCAGCAAGCAAGCCTCATGCTCGCTTCAGTGCCTGGCTGCCGGCCGCCATCTTGGCTGACAGTTAATTTGCATATACTCACTGATTAGCCAATGAAAAGGGTAGCAGTCGTATGCTAATTACCATGTTTCTCTTTTATTAGTGTAGATTAGAGGCCAATTGCAGGAAGACTCCTGCAAGAATAGGGCTTCCTTGGGCTTATTCCCGCAAGAATAGGGATTCCTGCTGCTTTGCTCTCTCCCATCTCCACTGCCTTGGCTCCACTTCCGTCTCCGCTGCCTCGGCTCCATCCCTTCTCCACCGCTTCGCTTCCTTCTGCAGCACTTGGCTTCCTTCTACATTGTCTTCAGTCTTCGCTCCATGCCTGTATATGCAAATTAACCTCCATCTTTGTTGGATTAATTTGCATACTCGCTCTGATTGGCTGGTGGGCATAGCAGAGTGACACACATTTGCATGCTTCTCTTTTATTAGTGTAGATTAGGAGGCAGGCTTTATAATATCTGCCTTAACCTAAGTCATATATAATGTAAAATACATTAAATTATTAGTTAACATATTAATCATCATAAAATCTCTAAATGCTTTTTCTCTCAAATTTATGCATGACTAATTACTGATGTTATGTAACTATAGGTTTTGGAATAAGATGATTTTTTAATCACAAATGGAAGTCATTTATGAAGAATGTTACTTAAATGAATCCCAGGAGAAAACACATTATTAATCATAGGTAGTAAAATGTTAGAAATGCTTTTTCATTTAATGGAAACACATGAAGAATAGCTCTTATTCTCTAATATTTTAAGTCAGTTATGATTTGGTTAAGAGTAAAGGTCATATTAGAGATATTTCTTAAGTATTTGGGTTGAAATTCTATATATAAACCTCAGTTTATTCACGTAATCAAAACAGCGACACTATCTTTTTAAACAATATTGAACATCTGAACAAATCAAGTTAAAAAGCAATTACAATTTTGCATCTTGGATTTACTTTGGATATGGAAAGATCATGCTTAGTACGTTAGTATACAGAATAAGTCATGCTTTTATTTTGTGTTTTCTTTCCATTGCTAAGAACAAAAATTAAAATGAATCTACCATTTGGTACTAGCAATTATTTTTCAGACAAAATAAATTAATGTCTCTAATATACTCTCTTGCCATTTCTGCAAATATTTTTTCATCCTTTCTAATATTAGAAAATGCTTACATTAAAACCAATGAGAAAATTGCATTCAAGATATCAATGGGAGTTATGAGAAAGGGACCAGAAACTTTCATTTTTAATTACACCAGATTAGTCTAAGAAAATCATAATTAATGATAGCTATAATTTGCCAGTGTCTATGAACTATATAATTAAATAAACACATGATAAATTTCTTCTGAAATATTCCCCTAAAGTACACTGTTATATATTCAATGAATTTTTATTCTTGGCAGCTTTTACAGTTGCGGATATTTTTTTCTCTATCAAGGCTATGTTTCTTTAAGATGAATACAAGTTTTCAACTGTTTTGTTCTTCTTAAAACTGGAGGGTGCACAATAAGTTGTGGGCTTACTTATATAAAATGCTCATCCTATTATATGTTTACATCTATCTCAGAGTGCAAGTTAAAATGCTGAGTAGCCAGTAATATCAATTAAGGAACTTTGAAATCTCACTCCTTATTCCCACCAACTCACCACAAAGAAATGTATCCCTTGAAAAACATACTTATTGTTTCCTGTTTTGCTCTAAAATGTTATACGCATTCCTGCTTTCCCATACTTGCTTTTACCCATGTTATTCCATGCACGCACGATACTTTTTACCCTCATACACCGACACTAAAATACTGCTAGAGTGTTCTGTAATTGATTTATTTTATTTTATTGTTGACAGTATTACAGATGTCCTCCAATCACCATCCCCTTTTACTCCCCTCCTCCCAGCCATAGCCCCACACCAGGCCTTCACCACACTGTTGTCTGTGTTTATTAGTTATGCATATATGTATATGAGTTCTTTGATTAATCTCTTCCCATCAGCCCTTTATACAATGGAATAGTATGCAGCTATAAAAAAGAAGAATTTCTTACCCTTTGCAACAGCATGGATGGACCTGGAGAATATTATGCTGAGTGAAGTAAGCCAGTCAGAAAAAGAGAAATGTCCCATGATCTTACTTAGAAGTGGAATTTAATAAACATAATATACTGACTAACAAAATAGGTCTAGAGACATGGAAGCATGTAACAGACTGAGAATCTGTTGTGGGGAAGGGTGATCAGGAAGAGATTAACCAAATAAATTACATTTATGCATGTATGCATAGCCCATGGACACAGACAATAGTGTGGTGAAGGCCTGGGATAGGGAGGGAACTGGGTGGAGGGGGAGAGTGGGGGCAGTTGTAGTACTCTCAATAATAAAGATTAAAAAAATACTCAGCGAAATAAGAATACAAGTAAACTTCCTTAACCTGATAATCTATAGCTAACATCATAATAGTGAAAAAAACTGACTACTTCCCTCCTTGGTTAAGGTTATTCCAGGGTATCTTACTTTTGTTGTTGCAATGGTAAATGGGATTGGTTTTTGTTTGTTTGTTTTTTAGTTTCTCTTTCTGAGAGTTCATTATTTGCATATACAAGTGCCATGGATTTCTGGATGTTGATTTTGTATCCTGGTACTTTACGGAATTCATTTATTAAATCCAGTAGTTTTTTTTTGTGTGGAGTATTTAGGTTTTTCTATGTACAATATTATGTCATCTGCGAATGATAGCAGTCTTACTCCCTCCTTTGTAATTTGGACACTCACCTAATAGAATCATGTGGAAGAATGGGTCATTCTATTTTGTCAGTAGTTACCAGTGCCTGAGGCCCACCCCCAGATATTCTGATTTAATTAGTCTGAGGGTGGCAGGTGTTTCTATTAGTCATGGAAGTTTGAGAACAACTAGATAATGTGATACAAGAAGTCTTAAAATACCTAGGTGCATGTGATACTTGTCTTTCTCTGACAACCTTATTTTTCTCAGCATAATACTCTCCAGGTCCTCCATGCTATCTCAAAGGGTAAGAGATCCCTCTTTTTTTACAGCTGCATAATATTCCATGCTGTAAATGTACCACAGTATTTTTATCCACTCATCTGCTGATGGGCACTTGGGCTGCTTCCAGTTCTTAACTATTGTAAATAACGCTGCTATGAATATAGCACTGCATATATTCTTTCTGGTTGGTGTTTCAGACTTCTTAGTACATATTGCTAGAAGTGAGATCATTGGGTCAAATGGGAATTCCATTTTTAATTTTTTGAGGAAACTCCATACTGTTTTCCACAGTGGCTGCACCAGTCTGCATTCCCACCAGCAGTGTAGTAGGCATATGATCTCACTTATATGTGGAATCTAATGAACAAAATAAACAGATGAACAAAATAGACATAGAAACATGGAAGCATGGAACAGACTGAGGAATCTCAGAGAGAGGCGGGGAGATGAGTTTATATGCATATTTGCACAACCCATGGACACAGACAA
The DNA here is from genome assembly GCF_000412655.1 of Myotis brandtii. Classification (NCBI taxonomy): domain Eukaryota; kingdom Metazoa; phylum Chordata; class Mammalia; order Chiroptera; family Vespertilionidae; genus Myotis; species Myotis brandtii. The sequence goes on from NW_005361076.1 coordinate 797,887, forward strand.
TAGTGCAGTAGGCTTAGGGTGGCAGGTACAGGTTAGAAGGGGTCAGTGGATGAAAAAATGAGACATCTGTTAATACCTTCAAGGAAGATAATTGTTTAAAAATCTACATTCACTTCAGCCAACCATGCCCTTTATTTTTTTAAGCAGTTTAAAAAAATCTGTCCTCTTATCCTAGATTATCCACATAATTTTCTCAACTCATCACTCCTCTTAGCTCTAAAAGCATGAGAACTATTATTTCTAAAGTCGGTTACACTATCATTCCCATGAAAAAGTACTATACAGCTTTATCATCATCATCATCATCATCATCATTATTATTTTGTCTCGGGCCTCTGGCCAATTAATGGGGGAAGGGGGAGGGGGAGGGGCAGGAGGCACAAGGAGCAGTGGAGCCCTGAGACCAGTCCCAGGCCCTGCCCTCCACGCTGGTCACAGTCATTGAAGCAGCAGCAGCAGCACGCCCAGCGCCAGGCAGGGGGCCCCCGCCTTCAGGCTGCCTGCGGGGGTGGGGGCCTGTTACACAGTTCGCCATAATGGCAGGTAAAGGTGAGGCTGTAGGTGATGCCCTGGTAGGTGACAGGCTCTTCAAGGCGACGGTATGAACTGATGTCCATGGCGCCTTTGTTGATGATGGGGCTTAGGCCTGGAGCCGTCCCTTCGCCCATGAGGCACTCCTGGTCTTTGCCATAGGTCATGGGGATGCCAGGGTAGTTGGAGGAGTCGGCCAGCTCACAGAAGATGCAGTCCATGGTGCCTGTTGTGACCAGGGACAGAGCCATCACCAGGAGCAGTAGCCAGCCGAGGACCATGGTGGCCTGGTGGCGGTGGGCCTCCTGGAACTGCTGAATGACACTCCGCACGCCCACAAGATTTTGCCCCTGGTTCTGGCCTCCCGGGGTCAGCACTTGGAGTGTCCTTGGTTCCCAAATCTCCTTATCCCTCTCAGGGGCTTCTTCCTAACCATGGCTCTTGAGTCCCAGAGTCTCAGCAGCTTCCCAGGGACAGAGACAGCCAGTGGCTGCTGCCCCATAAGAGTGTTTGTGGAGCGGAATAGAGTGACCTCGCAGACCCCTCAAGGTTCCACTGGCCACTCTGGTGGGTGAGGTCATGGGTAGGGGACGGGTATCACAATTTGAAGGGTAGGTTGGCCTGTGGACCTATCAGGGAGCGAGGTCATTGCCACCCACCTATGTAAGAACACTCCACCCAACACTTGTCATCCTGGCCAATTTGTCTTAGCCTCTGCTGGGTTCCGGGTGCTGCTTCTGCCCAGTGCCCATGGTGAGCCCATTTCTCAGATGGGCAAACCAAGGCCCAGAAGGAGAAAGTGAGGTGTCCAAGGCCCTAGAGCCAGGATTAGATCCCAGGTTTATTTAATTCTAAAGAGGGCATTTATTGAGCAACAGCTATGTGCAAGACCAGTGCTAGATGCATTAAAAGGACAGGGCTCACCACAGCTTGCTTCTAGTATTAGGCACCATGCAGGGAGCCTCCCCCCCCATGTTCTTTGGTTGGAATCTTTCTACCTATTAGCTCTATTTTCAGATGAGCCAACAGGCACCAGAGCAGGCATAGCCAGAGCCTGGCACACAGCAAGTGCTTAACAAATGGGGGTCATTATAGGAAGCAGCTGAGTCTCAGAACAGTCCCCATGGGTGTCAGAAAATGAACTCTTTCCAGAGGGGGAAACTGAGGCATCCCTCAGAAGGAACAGGCAGAGCCTAGGTTTAAGCTCAAGTCTGAGTCCAGATGATGGAATGAATGATTTAAGAATGATTTAAGAATGATTGATGATTTAAGAATCTTAATGTGTTGTCCTCATGGGGTAAATACCTTGGTCATCCCCATTCTACGGGGATGGGGAGGAAGTTGCGGCTAGAGGGTGTCAGGATTTTCTTTTTTATTATCAATGTTGAAAGTATTACAGATGTCCCCCAGTGTCCCCTCCTTTATTCCCATCCTCCCATCCCTTCCCCACCCCAGGCCTTCACCACACTATTGTTTGTGAATTTGATTTAATATGATTTCAGAAGTCAAATGTAGAGTAGAATTGCATGGCATTAAAGCCATGATAACACTGAGGTTTTAGTACATCCTACTTTAAAACATCAATAAAGTAAGGCGTCTACTAAACATTCACAGTATGCCTCTACAAACTAGAAGCTAACATATTTCCAAATTGTTGTTGCAGAAGTAACTCCAGACTCTGAATATGGGCACCTGGCGGATTTGTATTCTAATTTGATACTGTTTAAGTAATTGATTTTAGCCAATATTAAAAACATGCCATTTTCAACTCTAAATAAGTTTATGGTGTGCCTAACACTGGAAAAAAATATTTTGGGGCCTGGGTACAGTGGATGTGGACAAAATTGATGGAAAGAGAAATACAGAGAGACATGTGAGCCTTCATGAAAAGGGAATGGGAAATGCCAGCAAGGTAAAAGCACAGCATGATATAACAATAAAATAGGATGTGTTTTTTAAAGGCGTTCAGGAGAAAAAATAGTATTGCCTACTTGAAGATGTTGAAAGGGATTGCCATTTTGGATGTAAGGCAGGAGTCCAAGTTGGTATTTCTGCAAGTGAGATTTGTGCAATAACGAAAAATAATCTGTTGGAAATTTTATTGTTCTTTACTTCAATTGTGTCAATTTACAAATTATTATCTTTATCTTCTTAATTGTAATATATAAATATACTTGTGCACATATAAAGGTATATTCAAAAGACTTTTACTATGAAGAGTGCATATTTAAAGAAAACAAATTGTAAACCACTTTTTTACATGATTTTCAAAGTACCTCAGGCAGTATGAGTTAAAGAAAGATCAATAATAGATGAAAAAACTTTTCACTTTAGAAAGTGGAGTCAGAAAAGTCTGAATGTATTTCATCTAGCATTATTTCTTAATATTCTCATTTTTGAAAAAAAAATGGTAACTGTGAAAGGACTTTGGAAATATTTTCTGTTTTGTGCAAATGAACTCAATGTGGTAGGTGCTGTGAAATGTTGCCCAGCTCCCCCTTAATAGGATATTTTCCCTTTAACTGATGAGGTGCTATTGGTAGACAGTCTTCAGCTGTCAGACCTTTTAGGGCTTGCCTCAGTTGCAGAGAAGTACTTTGATTCATGTCATTCTTTGGGTTGACCTCAGTTGGAGACTGATATATGAGGGAATGTAAAGGCCCTTTGATCTAAAATTTGTGACCACTCTATAGCGCCATTCTAGCCCCAGAGTTTCCTGTAGGGTTTTCCAGATGTTGCTGTTGGGCTGGGAATGTAGTAGATTTCTCTCTGTCCACTCCTGCTTCTTTCCTCTGCTCTCTATAGGTGTTGAACCCAAGGGTACTCCTTAATAAACACTCTAAACTTGCTTTCAGAGTGGGGCTCCCACCAACCTAAAATAATAAAAAAGCAATATAAGTCAGTCGTGTGTTCCTCATAAATTAACTTCAGGCTTGAGTCAAAACATGCAAAACAGACTTAATTAAAAAGTTTAATCTTCTGTGTTATATCTGACCAGTCCATTGGTGTGCTTTGCTATCATGCATAATACAGATGAAATGGTAAACTTGGATGGTATAATATCATAATATACACTAGAGGCCCGGTGCACAAAAATTTGTGCACTCGGGGGGGGGGGGGAGGGGGGGCCCCCAGCCCGGCCTGTGCCCTCTCGCAGTCTGGGACCCCT
>NW_005361076.1:803007-804368 GCF_000412655.1 Myotis brandtii
AGGCGGGGAACGTTGGAGTCTGCAGCAAGCAAGCCTTGTGCTCGCTTCAGTGCCTGGCTGCCGGCCGCCATCTTGGCTGACAGTTAATTTGCATATACTCACTGATTAGCCAATGAAAAGGGTAGCGGTTGTACGCCAATTACCATGTTTCTCTTTTATTAGTGTAGATAGTTATTACCAGTTATGTTTCTTCATTGACCTAGGGTTGACCCTAGCATCCTAAAAGCATTTTCTTATTGAATGTTGTCCATAATTGTAATAAAATACAATGGAGTCATGAAAGCAATTGTTATATTTCTAAATTCACTGCTGCAATTGGCAATGAATCATGTGTGACGTGTGTGTGTGTGTGTGTGTGCAAAGAGTGCACCTTCAAGTGTATACATGGGAGAGAGTGCCTGGAATTAATTGTGGACAGTCTATAGATAGTGAGGTTAAAAGTACAACAATGAGGTACCATCTCACACCTAACAGAATGGCTATCATCAACAAATCAACTAACGACAAGTGCTGGAGAGGATGCAGAGAAAAAGGAACACTCGTGCACTGCTGGTGGGAATGCAGACTGGTGCAGCCACTGTGGAGAATAGTATTGAGTTTCCTCAGAAAACTAAAAATGGAACTTCCATTTGACGCAGTGATCCCACTTCTAGGAATATATCCCAAGAAACCAGAAACACCAATCAGAAAGGATATATGCATCCCTATGTTCATACCGGCACAATTTACCATAGCTAAGATTTGGAAACAGCCTAAGTGCCCATCAACAGATGAATGGATTAGGAAATTGTAATATGTCTACACAATGAAATACTACGCTGTGGTAAAAAAGAAGGAATTCTTACCATTTGGAACAGCATGGATGGAACTGGAGATCATTATGCTAAGGGTAATAAGTCAGTCAGAGAAAGATAAATATCACATGATCTCATTTGTGGAATATAAAGAACATTATAAACTGATGAACAAAAATAGATACAGAGGCAAAGAAGCATCGAACAGATGGGGGGGGGGAGGAAGGAGACATGTACTACTATCTTTAATACTTTATACAATTTTAAAAAATCACAAGGGCAGGAGAGTGTGAAGGTAGAAGTACCAAGTAGCAACAAAAGGAGGAAAGTTAGAAGGGAAAGATGAGTAGCGGTGCCTCAGTTTAAAACTTGGCTCTACCAACAGCTTCATAAATCATAAAATGGGGATGCTACTAGTACCCATCCTGCAGGAAGAATTAAATGAGATCATGCACATGAAGAATTTAGACAATATCTGGCACCCAATAAACACTCATTAAATGCTAAAAAAAGTGCTGCAATACTCTTTTCACCTCTGGTCCATGTGTAGTTTTGATATTTTTTAAA
>NW_005361076.1:804509-809210 GCF_000412655.1 Myotis brandtii
GGTAAAAAATAATAATAAAAGCAATTTTGTGCTCCAAATGTAACCTCCTTTCTTCTAAAGAGGAGTGCTTTGTAATGGAGATGAAGTCTTGTCAAGACCTGAGCTGGGCAGGTGGAGACCTGATCTTCTTTAGGGCTAGCTTAAACTCTAATAACATGGAGAGAATTTTACCCACATGTTCTCCAACAAGTCAGAAAGGATTCTCAGTGTGTGGCCATATAGGAATTTTTTCTTAGCATTTCTCTAGAAATTTGTTTTTCTGAGTCTTGAATCATGTGAAAGATCAGTCAGTAGATTTGGAACACAGAAAAAGTGTATTTTAATCACCTGAGAGAATTAAAGATTAAAAATGAACCTAAAAATGTTACACATTTGAAAACTGTATAACCAAGTGGAAACCAATCAAGAGTAGGAAACACAGCCTCTCAGAGGCAAAAGGCAATGTTGGCATTTCCGGGACCCAGGTTCTGAGATGCATACAAGCATGGTGAAGATCTAATCTGTCTGTCTTTCTTTCAATCATCGCCATGCTACAGATGGGTGTTTGCCAATCTGTCTGCTGCTAACAATGAGCCATTCTCACAAATAATATAAATATTAATAGTTGCTATGCATAGTATTCTTTTCTCTCGTCTTTCTTTTTTTTTATGTGCCCAGACCGAGGATCAAACCCACAACCTTGAGGTATCAGGATGATACTCTAACCAACTTTGCTACCCAGCCAGGGCTCTGCATACTATTCCATAGAAATCCTATGAGTCATGTTCCAAGAAATAATAAGTTTTGGAACCAGAAAGTTCTCAAATTGGCAATTTCAACACATGGTTCTTTGTAGTGATATTGGTGTTAACCTTGCTAAGAAATCTGAATATTACTATTTCAGATACTACTCAATATTGTTCACTGACATTGTCCAGTGTTTTAATATTCACTGTGAGCTATAGTTTCTTTGTAAAGTTAACACATTGGAAGTATGTTAGGAGTAATTTATGATTTTAGGAGTTTATGAACATTCTAAAGAATTATAATTTCTTGATCTCAGATTCCAAAGATTAATATCTGTAGAGAATTTGGAACCTCAACCAGGAATACCCAACAGAAATGGTGTGGTGGACAGAGAGAGTTAAAGAGGTTATCCTCTGACCTTCTAACATCCTTGTACATATAGTCTATAATTCCTGCATTCCATTAATACTGTTTATTAGTCTTGTGAACTAAACATTTTAAAAGATTGAAGTTGATGCATGAGTTCTGATATTTACTTTGCTCTAGTTCTTAAACTTTTGGAGTTAAGGATCTTTTGTGAGTAAGATGAATTATGGTAGAGATTGTCAGATGGGTGTTTTAATAAAAAAACAACAACACTATATGCCCTAACACCTGCTGTTGGGTGTTATTAAAATAACATGGGAGGTTAAAATTAGTACTACAGGTTTAGGTTTAATTCTTGGGAGAGTAGATAATGAGTTGTAATGTTTAGGAGCACAATAGTTTCTACAGTTCTCTAAAATGGTTCAATAAAACTGGCAAAAGGCTAGTCTTTAGACTGTGTCATTCTACAGCAGTCAAATGGAGAAATTTCTAACTTGAGGTATAGGCTTAGCCTTAAAAATAATTGGAAAATAAACTTTGTATATTTACCATCTTATATTTCTTCATAAGATTCAGAAAGTGTATACATTAGAAATATATTGTTTGGCAATTTACAAAGGAAATCAAAGCAGCAAGTGTGTGTCTGAAAAATTATGTCACCTAGTTCTGTTCTATTTCAGGATGTAGCCCATGTAATTCAGAGAAAGGCAATGTAATTAATCACTGGGTAAAATTTAGGGTTTACTATATGGACAAAATTGTAACGTCTCCCACTACCTAATTTATTCTGTGTCCTTTCCCTTTTTTACTCCTTTCTTGATAGCATAGGGTTTAGTGTTGTGTGTATTTAACATCAACAAAATGTGATTAACGTGGGCCAAGTTTCCCACATTTATTGAGTCTCATCCTTCCACAAGAATAAAATCTTTGATTTTTTTAACCCTGTTTATTTGGAATTGTATCCCTTTTCCTGCTGTTAGCATATCACTAGTTAAGGTTTTTAGTGTAATCATGGTCATCACAATTACCATGTCTGGCTGTTAACAAAAATTGGTTGATTTTAAGGTACATCATAGAAATGGCTACTTACTTTGCCTTTAACATGAACCTGCCTGGGTTCTTGTCCCAGCATCAAGAAGGGTTCAGGAATCTGGAAAAGGCTGTGCGCAGATGACATAGAAATCCAGAGACTAATAAAGAGTCCGGAGGCGAGATATAATTTTGAAAGGCATTGGGGGTCAGAGGACCTTCAGCTAAAGGAACTGAAGAGTCCCTCCTTGTCTAGGACCCTTGCTTTTATTAACACAATTTGTCCTAAGGCAAAATGGAGATAATACACTTCAAAGGGTAAGGTTTCAAAGGGTACAGAAGCATTGTCAGTTTGGGGAATAGCCGACGGCTCTTCAGGTGTTTGGCCAACAGGAGGCAATAACATGTAGATTAAGATGCCCTTTAACTGTCTGGCAGCCACAATCAGTTTCCTGTTCAGGTTTGGGGAGATGCCTTTAGCCATTCCCAACAGGTGACTACATGTGTGACTCAACCCTGTTGAGTCCCCAAGTTTCATCAACCTTTTGATGAAACTCTTGAAATTATGACATGCTGGAATTGGTCCGCGGCATGAACCTACTTCTCTTTATGAAATAAATTGCATTAAACATACACTTAAATATTATGATTATCTGTGGTCATAGCAGTATTATTTATAATAGCTAAAACATGACAGCAACCTAATAGGCCATTGTCGGAAGAATAGGTAAGCAAAATAGGGTAAATTAATACAATGGAATATTATTCAGCCTTAAAAAGGAAGGAAACCCTGGCACATGCTACAACATATAGAACCTTCAGGGCATTATGCTAAGTGAAACAAGCCAGTCAAAAAAAAAAGTACTGTATGATTCCACTTATATGATGTATATAGAGTTGTTAAAATCATAGAGATAGAAAGTAGAATGGTCAGTTCCAGGGGCTGGAGGAGGTGGAAATGGGGAGTTATTTAATGGATATAGAGGTTCAGTTTTATAAGTTGAAAGAGTTGTGGAGATGATGGTAGTGGTGGTGGCACAATGTATGAATGTATTTAACACCACTGAACCATACACTTAAAAGTGATTGAGATAGTATATCTTATGTTATGTATATTTTACCACAATAAAAAGTTTTAAAATTCTGATTATAACACAATAAAGTTTTATTTTCACCTATCTAAAAACTTGCCTTTTAAATAAAAAAAATGAAAAATTATTGAACTCAAGATGCTTTTTGAAGTAACTATCAGTTTTCTATTGCCAATCATTAGGACCCCAAACTGCAATTATCTGTAATTAATCTGATGATAAATCAATTTAAACATTTTTTTGTAGCACCATGAAGATCCATTTTAACAATTTTAGAATAAAAAAAGTTCCTTCTGTGAGAGCAAGTGTATGCTTGGAAGTCACAAAAGTACTTGTCTCTTCTGAATTTGAGCCATTTTGTGGGGTTGCTTCATTTGATTTGTAAAACTCAGATTTACAGGTACAGAAACGGTCTTTGTATTTAAATATGGTCCCTAGAACACACTCCCATCTGTTTTCTATAGTTTACACAAAGCATTAGTTCATTTCCAGGGGTTCAAAAATTCTAACTCTAAAGGTTAAATTCACACACAGAGAAACCCAGTGGGATTTAAATTCCTATTTTAGGAAATGGGTGTCCTTTTGCACTGTGAACATGACTTGCTATCTCTGCACGATCTGTCTGTAGAGCCATTACACTGGCACTTTTCTCTATAAATTTGTTTCAATCTTTGTCCTGATGTGATAGCACAAAAAGATGAGCAAGTCCCAGGACTAAGAATGAAGACATCTGGAGCTCATGATAAGGAAACTACTTGAACCTAGGAGTTCTGTGTATCTTCTTCCCCCCCTCCCTTTAAACTTTCTAGATGTGCTGAAATCTTCACTATTAAAAATGACTTGTTATTTGGGAAATGGTTTGTGAATCTGCTTTATAGCTACAGATAGGATAATTACACTTTCCAAATGTTCTGGGATAAATTCAACTTTAAATGTTCATTCCTATTGTCAGACAATGCATCTAAACATGGGGTTTGGAAAATAGATTTTCTGTAGCTGAACAGTTCTATTTAAACTTTATTTTGACAAAGTTAGATCTTCCACTTATCTGAAAGCTTGCCACTTATGTTTCTTTACAGGTACATATTAGTATAAATATTTTTCATTAATTGTTTGTGTCCTTATTACTTTATATTAAAAACTAGAGGCCTAGTGCACAAAATTTGTGCACAGATGGGGTCCCTAGGCCTGGCGAGTGATCAGGACCTATCAGGTCATCTCACCCAGTCCCAATCGGGGTAGGGCTGGCCGGGGCCTTCAGGACGGTGGGAGGGACCGCAGGTGGTTTGCTGGCCTGGGGAAAGGGACTGGGGGAGGTTGGCTGGCCATGGGAGGTTGGCTATGGGAGTGCATTGACCACCAGGGGGCAGCTCCTGCATTGAGTGTCTGCCTCCTGGTGGCCAGTGTGTGTCATAGCAATGGTTGACTATCGTTCCGGTCATTCCAGTTGTTCAGTCATAATGATCACTTAGGCTTTTATATATATACT